>NW_017805277.1:1905979-1932902 GCF_001891065.2 Hippocampus comes
AGACAAAACGTAAAATGATTAAATCGGAAATTCTACAGCACAAGAGGGAAATGTGACGTTTTGCACCACCCCGGTTGTACATCAATTTTGGCAGCAAAAGAAGGGTTCTGCATGAAAGTTGATTAACATTTTAAATCCAGGCTAACAAAAATCAAAGAAAATCTGGCAGTCATAGTTAAATTTCCAAAATAAACACAAATAAAACACCCGCTCTATGGACCATGGGCAAAAATACTTAATCAATACAACACAATCAAAGAGGGAAAACAAGCCACATTGCTGTGAAATCAAAGCAGAGCAAGACAAAAATACTTCTCATGTGAACAAAGGAATTAAATGTGCCTCGTCATTCCTTTCAGATGACCAGTGTTTGATGGCGTTCCCACCTGATAAATTAATGTTATAAATAAGGTAACGATTCATGAACAATTCATTTGTTCTTCTTTCACAGCAAAATAAGACCAGTGTATGCAAGAATTACCGTACGTCTGCAGCTTATTCTGCTGAGAACAGTTCCAACCATATAGTGGTCAAAAACAAACCAAAAAAAAAAAAAAAAAAAAAACCAACAACAACCAAGGATTGGTTGCGTCACTACACTGTCCAGAGTCCGCTCACATTTCCTGTCAACGGGTTTCTGAAAACGGGGACGTCAAGTCATGACGATCCATCTATAACTATATTGTGGCAACAGGGAAACATAGTGACTATGGCCCCTTGCAGTTTTACATCAGTGGCACAGTAAAATGTTTGGCACCGCTATACTTGTGGCCACTAATAACACATGGTGGCACTTTTATTCATTTCTTTTTTAATTGTGTGGGATGAGATGCTATTGTGCATGTCTACGCATTCCTCATATGATGAAGTACTTTTGATTTAAAAACCCAAATAGAAATGTGGCTTGCAACCTCCCACAGTCAGCCGAATGTCATCAGCTGACAGTAAACACCACAGTTCACAGCTTGAGGGAGCTTTGTACTTCCTTATTTTGTTTAAAGGAGGAAGAGCAGCGAGAGGAACACACGTGGCAGAGCGGAAGTGAGGACCAATCATGAGTGTGGCGCACATCTTCATAAGGATTCCAGTTATAGGCAACCATGACTGTACAGTCATGTTTATCATGCTTGAAATAAGCTCGACAGCAACTCTCTCCCAAATCAGGCCTTCTACTCGACTTTGACAAGGAAGAAACTGCAAAAATGGTGCACGAACCTGGGGTTATTTACCACTCCATCCACAAGGTTCAATAACACAACAAGTTGAGCAGCATGGCTACTTTTCTTCGCATAAGAGTAACTTAGCCTCTTTTCTCACCTTCGGTTTGGACTGAAGCAAACAGACACTAAAAAACAAGTAAAAACTGTAGAGGAAATCCTATGCACACACAGCGAAGAGGCAGATGTTCATTTAACGCACGTCTGTGCCGTAAAGGTCAAATACAAGTGACTGGCAGACCAAAACACAGCAAAGTTTGCAAGTAAAATTTGGCAGTGGCAGAGGAAATACTAATGCCACATTTTGCTAATCCTTATGTTTATGGCATAACAAGAGAAAAACGCTAGCTCAATCATTTGCTTAGTTGCAGTTTAACTAGCATCTCTAGGGTGGAAAAGTCGCAATATTCAATGATGTGGAAAAAGTTAAGGTTGTGGATTCATTATTGCATCTCTCACCAGAGGTGTAGAGCACACGTTTTAAAACCGTGCCATATTTTTTTTTTCTTTTAGCACAAAAGAGGGAAAACTTGTAACACCAGGAGGTTAGATTTTGTCTGTTACAAACATGCACTCGTTTGCTTCATACACAGATTCACTTGGAAGAGGATACAAGTTTGAGGAGGAAGCATGCAACGCTTTGAGTTAGAAAAACCTTTCCCATTTTTACAGGAAAAAGAAAAATCTTGAGTCACCATCGTCTATTTCGACAGAAGCAGGCAGGTCATTTTGGATCCAGTTCTCCATAGCCCAGACACCGCCCATATGCTGTGACCGCCCCCAGTTGTAAAAGTCTCTTTATGGCTTTGCTCTCCTGTGTGAACAATACTATTGCCATTTGATTCGTTGGACAGAATATCGCAAACAAACGATTGAGAGACTCAAAATGGCCAACATACGAGATAAGGAGGAGGAGGCACACCGGGACACAGGACTGCGGGGGGGTCAGAGGTGAAGGTTCACAGGGTCCGGAGTCTGATGTTGGGATCTTTTTATTTCCTGTTAAGTTTTGTGCTCTTGACATTGCGTTTGGAGCCCTCCGTGCAGCTGCGTATGCCAGCAAGGTGCAGCAAGGAACCGGCAGCCTCTTTAAGCTCCTCATCCAGCTCTGGCTTGACCTCCCGTCGCGGCCTTTTGTCAGCAGGCCACATGATGGCGGACGGGCGGCGGCGTGTTTGGTTGGCGCCTCTCTCATCCCAGAGGTCGGAGTCCTCGTCGCTGTGGAAGCCCTCGCTGCCGGCGCGGCGGGACTGCCTGCGGTCGCAGCCTCCTTCATCTAAGGAGGACAGGGAGGACGAAGAAGACCGGGAGGAGCAGCGCTGCAGGGCGACACTGCTGTAGTTGTGGTCCTGCTTTGGATCGCTGCTCACCAGGACTGAGTCGGGTCTGGAGAGGTCCAGTGGACTGTCCGAATTGCCTGCCGAGAGCAGATGAAACAAAGAGTCATGAGTACCGCACTCCTACCTTAGTGAAATGATATACCTTCTACTATACATTGTAATTAGGCCTTTAAGTTGATCAGCTACGGGGAAAGATAATGATCCATTAATAAATTATTTCAGGATTTTTTTCCCCCCATCTACAGTGAAACAACTTCACAATTTCATTTGTTCCAAGAGACTGTTTGAGAAACAAAATAATTGTTCGTTTCTGGGGAGGGGGAGGGGCGGCTGGCTGTCCGGTACCCAGCACACAGGCAGCGTGAGCTCAGTGCATGCTGCCGTAACTGTGAACAGGCCTCCTAAGGGCATAATCACTCGGTCGTTTTTTTTTAATGTTTTGGAACCCAGAAAGAGGGTTACGTCAGAGCAAAAAACAGTAAGATACATATTTGTATGCAAACTATGTGACGTACCGACAAGCGAACAACGCCACTGCTGTAAGAGCAAAAGCACAATTACCGTAAGTGTTAAAGGATCAGAGGATCAGAATGTTTTGAGCTTTATCAATGTTTCAGTTGTATTGAGCAGAATAATGCTGCTTTGGGGAGGGCTGTCACAGTGGTTGTTGTTCAACTTCCCGTAGCTGATCTCATGTCCTTTAGACTGCAAATTAATTGAGATCAAATCAACAGCACCTATGCTGTTGGCAAGTACTGCACTCCATTTTGCCTCACTTACTTCAAGACCTCATTAATCAGCAAACTACAAAAGTCGTCATGATCAATTAATCCACTGCGATGCACAGGCCAAATTCTAACAGTGTAAATAATAATGATAACAATGAATACATTAATACGAATATATTGTGAACACAGACGATGGAGGTGTCCAAATGAATCAGCAGACAAATAAAAAACACTTAAGCAATGGGGTGGAGGGTATGTGAGGAAGATGAACATATGGTTGCTTGTTGGATTCGCTTACATGGGTCAACGTGGTGCCCTGGGGCAGAGTTTAAGAGCATCATGGCAGTGGCAGCATCAATATCAGACTCTGGAAGAGGAGAGAACATGCATGATAGTCAGTCCTAAGGCGCGAGAGCATGGCAGCAGGGCGCTTCTGTCCCTTTAAGATTGCTGAAGCCCTCCACCAAGCAGTAAAGTTTGATATTAGTGCTGCAAAAGTTCTTGCTTGATAATTGATCTGTATGGCGCCGCTATTTAGCACCCTTTATTGCGGTGCCAAGTAAAACAGTTCCCTGCAGTAAGTTGCTGACAACACGACAGTCATTTTTAAAGTCTTCTTTCTTCCAACAGCTGTATGACACAAAGGAAACCACAACATGCTGAACGTCCTCTACCGTTTATCCTGTTTTGCGCATTTAGTTTCTTGTTTGATTAATTTGCAGGTTACACTGTGAGGAATACCATTTACATGGCTGATGAAGCTATCGCCATCCCACCTGCCCACCCTGTGGTGGAATTGCAAGCCATGCCAACGTTTAACAGTTCCTAACACGACTTTGGCAAGATGAGCTCAAGTGTACCACTTGAGGGCTAATTGACCCAAAAATGCCTATGGAATGGATTGGACAAAACAAAGACTCATCAAAACAAAGCAGAGGATAAATTCATGCTTCTGATCGGGAGAATGCATCCGATCTTCTCAGACCTGACAAAGTGTCTAAAAGCCTCATGGCTCACTTCTGGGGCTCTAAATTATTAATGATTACGGCAAGATTGAGTGCTCCACACTCAGCACCAGCGGAACCTCTGCCTGTTGTCAAGGTTACAAATCTAAGAGGCAGAGAGAGTGGGGAGCTTATAGCTGAGGCATCGAATGGACCACATGAGGCATCAATGACGTGAAAGTAATAAATCAAACTAAGAATTGGAGCGGGTGGGGCGAAATGCTGGATGTTCTGTGACTGAAATACACAAAAGCGCCACAACTGCGATATAATCACAAGCACACTACAGCAAAAGCACCAAGCTAAAGCATGTGAGCATACAAAGACCAAGAGCTCTGCCTCACCTTTAAATGAGCAACCTTGCAGAAAGAGATGGCGAGGGGGTGAGGAGGCACTGCAGGAGAGATTAAAGAAATAAAAATCATCATCAGGCTTAAATTTCAAAAGAGTGCTGATAGAACTAGACACCACGAGAACCAATCAAAATGAGACCATAAAAAGCATCTTCAATTTCAACGAACTAAGCCCATTTAACTCAGAAATATGGTCCGGCTTGATGGCTGGAGAACAATTTCTTGCATCGTCACATCCTGTCACAATTTACTGTAGGGAACAATGAAGGGTCACCTGGGCGGGGAGGCGGGTGGTGTACAGAAGGCATGTGCGGCAGGAAAGTGCTGCTTCTTAAGGGCTTGGATCAAGTTGGGGCGGTATTCTGGGTCGACGCACCAGAGAGAACCTTTCCCATTGGCCTGCAATGATAGTAAAACAAGATGAGATTATCAAGAATTATCATCCAACCTTCCTTTATTTTGCTTTGGTTTACCCCGCTGTCTACAGCCAAATGAGTCTTTCCTCAATTGCCTTACCTGGCTAAATAAAGGTGAAATAAATACTTTGTCAATAGAAACCTCGATCCTGGTAATGACAACTAAACGTATTCCTGAGAAACATATCGGTCATGCCATAGTGATCTGCAAGTATACGTATTATGTTAAAGTAATAAAACACAACGTATGACAGAAAATATAATGCAGAAAAAAAAGATGCTATCATTTCAAGTGACGTTAAACCCAACACCGACTTCCTTGCTACCCATGGTTTATTTATCTGGCTTCAAGCGGTCCATGTTATATAGTAGGATGAGTCATATAAAATAAAATGAATTATTTTAAGGTCAAATGTCTCCCGATAGAAATTGCAGCATTATTATTCAATTGGTATTTGTTACACTACCTCATGGAAAATAGAAAAAAAAAAAAAAAAAAAAAAAGACCACACGCATTGATTGCCATGTTTTCACATCATTTCTCCTGGTGAAAGACAATCGATTGAACAAAGTTCCTTCACATGCTGCACACACTGCTCCAATGGAACCGATGAATTTGTCTGTTGGAGATGTGTACGGGAGTGTGTTAACTGTCACATTATCTGATGGTGGTGTATTGTTGCCCAGTTTGAGGGAGCAAGCGAGGGAGGGCGGAGAATAACCTTGACTCACATTACCAGCCTGTCCCTGATGCAGGAAGAAGGAAATGTCACCATGGCAACGGAAACCACCAGCCAGTGTCATGTGAAACCGACGCTGGTCTGTCAGCAGACCAAGTGCTCACACTGTGCACCTGCATGCTGAGCGACTTGCGCTACTCCATGTTGCGACTCGAAGAGTGCGAACCTCCGCCTATCTCCTCCGGTGGTGGAAAAATAACACGTAGCCAGGCACAGTGCTGGCAACATGGGCTCTACCGGTCACAAGTCTAAACTCACACTGAAGCTCAATATGGCAAAAATGGTGTCCTTACTTGGATCGGCAGAAAACCGTTTCTATTACAAACTGGGCCAACACTGGGTATGAGCAAATATTCTACTTGTGAGCATGAACATTGTGTTCCAAGTACAGGTTTAACAATGATACTTATTTTTTATATTAGCAAGATGACATAGAACAACAACAAACTCACAACATACATGTTTCAAAGTGTTTTCTTTTCGGCTAAAGATAACAGTAAGGTAAACCGTTCAGATTCTATCTTGCAATTTAAAGTCATTTAAATAATAACCTTTTTAGATATATCTGTACTACAATTTCAATCATTATAGAGGATCATTATGCCAGTGAATTACAGAAATACATAAAAAAACCACACAAAAAAAATCACTGGATCATTTGTGTTTTTGTTCACCGACTCCACAAACTCAGTTTTTCAAGAGCTTTTTACAAACGGTCTTAAAAACCAACATTGAAGTGTATTTAGATGCTTAAGACATTTTCAATATGAGTAAATACAGAGATAAAATGGGTTTGTATATTTACTTGAACTTCATTAACATTGTTTCATAGTGCCCTTTGATAAATGGTTCCTTAATAAACCCTTTGCGTTAAGATGAAACCGTGGGGAGGACTTTTCCAACCTTCATCAACTCAATTTCTGGGTCTTGAGTCGTATACCCTGCACGTACAACATACTGTGCTTTGTTTGTATTTCCTTTGTAGCTATGAACTGGATGAAATTCCAGTCTTATCGCAGTAGAGGACACTGTATGTACCGCCATTATGTGGCAGACCTACAGATTGTCACATGAGCTAAACTATTTAGGGATTTGCTAAATAAATGATTTTGGCGAATGAAAATTTAAATACAACTTGATGTAACAAAAGCATAGTATAATGTTGCGATAAAATTGGATTGTACTGATCTGTAAGTGTGTCAAATGTGAAAGCAACTTGGTGACATACCTTTCCTAAACTCCTTTCGACCTTGCGGAAGCATTTATTCAGGGAGAGATTGTGACGCACCGAGTTCTTCCATCCAGTGGGAGCATTGGAGAAGTAAGGGAAGTGCTCAAGAATCCAGCCGTAGATTTCTTTGACGGGTAGAGATTTACTCGGAGATTGCTCGATGGCCATGTAGATGAGGAGTGAAAACGAAAAAGGGGGCTTGGACTTCAATGAGTCCCGCTCTCGACCCCTACTGTGAGTTGAGGCTGTGGACGAGGACGAAGTTCCTTGGTTGGATCCATAGTCTCCTTCAATGTCAAAGAGCGGGCTGCCGCTGGGTTGAGCTTCAGGACCTCCCAATGTAAAGTTCTGAAGCAGGTTCTCGTGAAGCCAGTTGAGGTTGGTGAGTTCTTCATCTTCAGCACCTCCAGTCCGATCCACGCTGGTCGCAAGGGGACTGGATGCGCACTCCGCCTCGGGCAGTGTTCCAACTCCACAAACACCTCGAAGCCATGTCCGCTCCTCTTGCATACCCGGAATTTCCGTTTTCTTGTCTGGTGACATCCCAATAATTGGACCCATTAAATCAAAGAGGTCTGTGGAAAAAGAGGAGACATAGCAATTAGGTTATATGTGATCAGTCAGAAATATGTTTTTTAAAGTTGCCATTATGGCAGCATTGTTTGCAACTTGCAATACTGGGCACACAGGGGTCTTGCCTTTGTTTTCTCAATCTTTCCTTCGAGCTAAGCATACTGTGGTCTTTCTTTTCCACCTCAACTGGACTTCCCAGGCCTTTGCCCCTCTCCTCCATGCCTTGCAAGGATGGAGAGCCTCTTAGATCTCCACCCCTTGACTTTAGCCAAGGACTCTCAATGAGATCCTCTCAAGCAACTGAGCGGACTTAAGGGCCCACTCGTTGACGCCCACATCGTTTCAGGCAAGACCCGGTTGCTCGTTAAGTGTAAATGAGAACGAAACCCGCCAATGACTGCTGGAATCAAGCGACTGCCTACATCTTACAGCGGAAGGTTCTTTATAGACATTATGCATCCACATGTTGCATCAATCCAGTCCCAATTTATTACCTTCAGGATTATGAAAGTACGGTCAGTGCGTGATCGTTGCGCTGCATGTGTCAAAACAGCTGAGTAGAAAGCAATAGGTGTGTTTCGTTATTTTCTTTTTTTTTAAATTGCCCATAGATACAGGGAAGACTTGAATGATAATCTGAAATTTGGCCTGCACTGAACATTTCTTTCTTACTGTGCCCTACATGATGATGAACATCTACTGTTTGTTTGAATGCATTCTCCCAACAAATACAAGTAAGCACATTGTACACTGTTGAGGCCAAGTGTACAAAGAGATTACTCTTTGGCTCAGTTCACAATAAGCTTTAAGTCTTGGGTGTCACCATGACAACCCCACCATCGTTTCAATTATGAGCAGAAACCTCACAAACGAGAGTTGGAAAATGAGTAATCCATGTTGGCTCTCTCCAAAATAATACTCACATAGCGGTACAGAAAATGCCGCAGCACCTGAGTGTGGGCACCAGATGCCTCTGAATGTGGTGATGGGTGATGCACCGAATGTGGACCAACATGGCCATGTAAGGGGACATATAATCTGTCAGATAGGCGTATCTTTTCATTTATGTGACAAGACAAGAATTGGGTCAGACTAAAGAGTGCTTACCCAGAGAACGAGAGGGAGTGGAGGCACGCACATGCATGAACATAGAGACAGACACACAAATCACTTTGTCAAAATCGGCCAGTGACAACAGGAATGAATGGAGAACGGCATTAGCACATTTACTAAATTACCATTTAACCCTCAGTGGGTGTGGAGGAAGATACAGTAGACAACCCCAATTTTCTTTTGGGTGAGTCACGGGTTATTCCGGTTTTCAGAGTGCTTGCAGTGGATTTGATACCTCTGGCAAGGAGGTTATTGTTTCACCACCGTGGGATTGATCAATTGAATCTGGGCAAATTGCTGTTTACGGCTGATGATCCATCAACCTGTATTATTTATAAAGATGGGGAGGTAGTACACTGCCAAGGATGCTCTCATTTAGTTTTGATGACAATACATCACTTGATGATCCCATCATTTGTTGATTTTTTGGGGGATGTATGAACTAAAAATAATGAATGAAAAATACAATTCTTATACTATCGAACATTGGGTTATGAATTTAATTCGTTCAGTCACTCAGTTTGCAATCTGAAACGTTTATAAATCGAGGTACTGTTTTCCATTGAAATGATAGAAAATGCAATTAATCTGTTCCAATTTTGCCTTATCTTTATGGAGGTATGATTAAAATAATACTGCGGAATACAGAAATAAGTGAAAATGTCACATTTTTTTTCAAGGAAATCACACAAATCGCTGTGCAATGTCTTCGCCTTGAAGCATTTTTGTACAGAAGATGTGGTTACAGCAAGCCCATACAGATAGTCGAAAAATGTGTATTGCGCTTGATACACCGAAAGGCGCATAGCATAGGTACAAAGTAAACAATAATATACTTAAGCTTCACAGCGAGGCAGTGCAATCTCTCTGCTCTGCAGAAGCTAGTGATGGCTAGCTAGGTAAGGGTCACAAACCAGAGTGATTGCCCAGAATCCACCTTCGGATGTATAAAATCACACGGTGTGATGGGTTGAAGATGACGGACGGCTATGCATCTAGCAAATGAGTGTATAAGGTATTCGACAAAAAATGTTAGGGAAAATAAAATAAGGAACATTAACAACAAAATTAACTTTTTTTTAAACAAAATCAACTTTTTTTTCCCCCAAATAAAATTTCAAATGAGGGGAGAACCTATTCCCGGCTGTAGTGAGCAGATTAAAGCTGCTCAGAGCAGAGCCATTGCATGAACGTACCTCAACATGACTGAGCTGATATGATGTTTAAAATTTTTTTCCCCGCGCCCTCCAATTGCTTGAAGCCTCGATTAATCAATAATCATTTCCACAGAATGTCAGTGTAATATAATGTGAATTTTTTTCCAATTTGTTTTCTTCTTCAGCACAGAGTGAATCACAACTCTTACAAAACTTGAGCAACAAGATACAGTCTGTGACACAACAAGGCAGGTCACGAGGCCATGAGAATTATCCATTTGAGAAATCAGAAAATCTCTACTCCAAAACAAGAAAGCAGACATCTTGACTTGACAGGTTTCTACTCTGAATGAATTCTCAAATATAGACTGCGACAAGCATTTAAAGACAATGAGGAAAATAACATTCACTCTTCCAAACAACACTTCTGACTAAAAGTAGCTGAGTTTCTAGGCTGCATGGCCCTCACATTATTAACTCAAGTAATGAGGCTGCGGCCCGGGGATACATGTAGAAATCTCAGAATAGACTCTAAAATGAAAGGAACTGGACCTAGAAAAAGTTGGTAACTGCTTGCTCATCAAGAGTTATGTCCTGATTGAGACTGCTCCTTCCAGTCTAATCATGTCATGATTGTGTTACCCAAAACATTCCACTGACAAGACATTAAGGTGACAGCCAACCAAAATAGCACGGGCGTGGCACACAAATTGTGACTGCATTTTGTCAACATTTGTTTCACTTAAGCCTGAAGTCATTTTGTCTTCATTTTATTCAAAATGTGCCACAGACAACAAGGCTCTTTACACGTTCCCGTTTTTGTTTCTTGGAGAAGAAAATAATTCATGGCCTGGCAAAATAGTCAGAACACGAATTAAACCTAAAGCACAAGAGTGCGACACCACCTCACGTCTTAGTTTTGACCTCCCAGCTGCCTGAGAATGACTGGTGGCTCCATGAGGACTGACATTTGAATATCAAAAGAATCCAGGTAAATGGATGGTAGTCTGCATCTAGCCAAACACGGGGAAATATTTTACCACGATTGCATCTGGTCAATTACCCCTGCATTTGGAATGATTACACTTCACTCTTATCAAAACACTTTCAGAGGAAGGGAAAAAAAATCCAATGATTAATCGTATTAAGAGTGGAGCCAATGAGATGGATCTGCCTGTTGATTGCAGCTCATTGTTGAAAACACACCAAAGCTGGAATGGTTCTGACCTGATGGCTCATCTGCAAGTTAAAATAGCCCTGCGTGCCATGAGCAGCATCATATTCATGTGCAAACAGGCAGGGCCAAACAGCAGGTGCCAAGGCAAATTTTCCCCCTTTTCATACTGATCTTTTATACTGTTAAGCACTTAGGCTATTCAAAATTGACACAAAGACATACAGCTGGCTTTAAGTGGCAGATCAAGCCATTGATGTGTCACACAGGTACATCAGAATGTAATCAGGCGACCGCGGCCGCGTCAGCGATGATCTCAGGCAGCGAATCTGACTTTCAGGAATCAGTTGCCACGGCAGCCAGTGTGGCGAGGGAAGCGGTTGGACTTATGTCTGTGCATGAACAGAGAGCTGATGTGGGGGAGATCAATACAGGCGGAAACTGCTGAGGCCAGCAGTCTAGTGCTGTTCTCCACAAAACCTGTCTGACAAAGAGGGCCGGGAAAGGAGGTAGCCAACCTGGATCACATGGTTCTATGACTAAGTTGCTATGAGTGCATACTTGGCTTAAAGTTGCTCATTATATGCAACATAGGATTTGGGGGAAATACATAATTTCGGAACAGAGGGTTGAGTTTAGACACAGTTGAACCGCACCCTGCTCAAAGCCACTAACTAAACCAGTCGACACAAACCAGTTACACCTCTTGGTACACAAAGGTGTGTTGCAAAACCCCAATGGCTGTTATTTGAAACCCTGTGTGATGTTTCTGACTGTCCAACGAATCAAACCTAAATTAGACAAGGGGAAATAAGTGAGCTGGTACACAAGTAACGTTGCTCAATGTGGATTAAAACAATTAAAGGCCGGGATACTCTTGCAGCACATCTTATAAAGTATTGATTTTTTTTAATGTGGATTACTGAGTGATGATCGTACGAGTGAAAAAAAAAAGCTTGCACACAGTAGCAATCAAACTCACACACAAAGAAGCAGTTGTTTTGTCTTCAACCCCCCCCCCCCGCCCCCCATCGTGTTTCTAATCTTTCAGTATTCACCTCGCAGTAACAGACGACCAGGAGGGAAGGAAACACCTCCTGCCTGTTGAGGAAGTCCATTTTCAGAGAGCACTCACAGTTGGGCCAGCTCTACACCAAAAGAGTGAACTAGCGCAACAAGAGGCCAAACGTTTACACAATGCTAGCAAACACCCAAGCCTGTAAATGACACACAAGCAAATAAAAGTAACACAGGAAAGATTGAGGTGGGCCCAGGCACTGACTTTATAGTCTCAAACTGCACTCTGACTCTAATCAGAGGTTAGTTTTCCAAAGTACAGACCTGCCTCCCAGCAAACATTGAAACCTTATCTTGAGGGTCATGCACCCGTCTGGTCTAGAAACCCTCCTCCACCCACAATCTCATATATTTCCAAATACCCTAAACAGCAGGCTTTGCCATACTATTTTCTTTTGGGCTGTTGACAGCTGATGTCCATATCCATCGAAAAATTTTAACAACCGTGTTTACTATCTATGTTTGCAGCACGTTTGCATATTTTGGTTTGAAGAACGAGAGCATCAAGGTTAGTCAATATCAATCATTGCAAACTTTATTGACCACGCACACCGAAATTTCCCACGAACAAAATAAGAGATTTTTTTTAGGCTCAAATTTTGCGCAATTGTCAACTTGAAGACAATTGGCATTGGGTTGCTTGTCCGATGAAAATAAGAACCGTTGATGCCGCAGTGAAGTGCATAATCTTGTCTTGAGCGCCATTTACCTCTGTCAAAACCAGTTGTAAGCAAATCAAAACAACGCATTGTTAAATCTGATACGCATCACAAATATTTACAAATGATGGGGTTTTTTTCTTACCATTGATAACATTTAACCAGCTGCAGTTTTGGTTTTTATTTTTCTAACACCCACTTCATCTCTAGAAGTGCTTGAAGTAGCACAATACTTGCACAAAAGCTACCCAGTGCTGCCTGGTTAGAGTCGCAGCGCTGTCAATTAAATGAACCCTGTTAATTATATCAGGGGTGATGAGACAAAGACCCATTGTTTCCCCTCTTCCCTACTACTCGGTTAAGAAAGCGGCCACATTGCTGCTGTCAGTGACGTGCGTCCTAATCAGCAGCATCTTGCATCCACCAGTCAGGAAGAAGCGAGGGTGGAGGTGCTACTCACAATCAAGTTCGATGTGCATAACTGAAGTGAGCAATGTGTCTAAGTATGACTTGTAAAGAATTTAAAGAATTGACAGTTTTCTCCATGTTGGCTCTTGTCTAACACCAAAGTCAGCTCGCAAAGAGTCTTACAGAGAGGAGGATGTTGAATGATCCAAGAAAGATGTGACTGGTCAATTTAACATTACAGCATTAAATGTAATCCCTTTGTCAATTAGGACACATCATAGTTAGCTAGAATGTTGCTTCTATAATGGAATGTCAAACATAATTACAGGGTAGACATGTATCTATTGTTTTCATACAGAATCATATTTGGTAATCAATGACTTCTTTTGAGGAGCAATCTTGTCATTTTAAGGAGCAATTTATTGCAAGTTAATCCCCGGGGCCTGAAGCAAGGGTTTTGTTTAAAAAACGAATATGACATAACGGGCGAGTTGCAGGGCTACAAGTACTCAGTATTTTAGTATTCGACTGACAATTCTATTGAATAATCATATATTTCTTTCAAATTAGAGCTATTGTTGTTTAATATTTTTAGAATTGATCATTCCATTTATTACATCAATAAATGGAGTGATCAGATATAATTTTAGTTTGCATGAAATGAAGCATTTGTTGCTCTCAATTACAGTTTATTAAACAATTGTTGTTCACTTGGCATTGTTTCATGATGAAACAATAATGAAGCAATATCACACGAGAGGGATTGATGTTGTAACTTGTCACCCTTTTTGAAGTGTATTCAGTTACTGGTTCGGTTGTTGTTTTCTAAAAGTAATTAATTCATTAATTTATTTATTTATGAACAAAAAACCATCATGTCAACATCAAAGACAGCCAAGCCACGGACTCTGTTATTGGGACGTGGAAGGGAACGATAGGCATGAAGTGAACGGAAACTTGCGCTAGTGTCGGACTTCAGAAAGTGAGTCGCAACTGGTTGAGTTCAGTGTTGAACATGCACCTCAAATCACGACACCAGACTTCTGCTTTGGGAACCGAGACTCTTGATTGTCAACTGAGAGAACATTGAGTATGTTGTGTACTGCATTCATCTTGTGGACATCACACTCTTTAAGAGCAGTAAGAAAACACACACTTTTTTAAGTTGTTATATGGAGACAAGATGTTAAAAATCTAGGGAGTTTTCAAATTCAGAGATTCCACTCCAATTCTGTGAATGTTTATAATTATTTCATGTACTCCTTTTAAGACTTCTGCTTTGGGAACCGAGACTCTTGATTGTCAACTGAGAGAACATTGAGTATGTTGTGTACTGCATTCATCTTGTGGACATCACACTCTTTAAGAGCAGTAAGAAAACACACACTTTTTTAAGTTGTTATATGGAGACAAGATGTTAAAAATCTAGGGAGTTTTCAAATTCAGAGATTCCACTCCAATTCTGTGAATGTTTATAATTATTTCATGTACTCCTTTTAAACCCAGAATGGTTTATCTATTCATTTCATTTCAAGCGGTCAAATCCTTGTTACAAATTATGGTGTATTCACAAAAACAGATTTTAAAAACTAGAATACTCATTTCACTTTTGATGAAATTTATTAGAAATCTATACTATACACAACATTCATACACTACACATTATAGACTGGGTTTGGGAATCAGAATGAGAAATATCTGCTTTTCTAACAAATCTAAAACTCTAGTCAGTCACACGCCTACAAAGCACATGGTGGATTTTAGACGCAACCTTCCATTCACTTGGGGTCAGAGTACACAATACTGTGATAAGACTGATTACATGGCAACGCCACCATTTTGAATTGCAGTTCCTGTGCCACTTTAGCCTCAATAGGAACAACAAACAAAGAGTTTAGATTTAGTGTTTATTTCCCCAATTGCTGTATTTGATACACTGAACGTGGTGAGCTGATTGAGCAGAAAGTGATCTCAGTAATACGTGCATTTTGAAAATAGAGTCGAAGTTGGTCACATTTTCAAGACTGTTAGCATACATTCCCTGAGGCACATCTGCATCACTGATAAAGTAAAATAGAGCAACTGCTAGGAAAACTGAAACCAATAGGTATTCAAAGTTGTAAAAAGTAAGTGCGGTTCCCACAAGGGATCCAGAGGAGATATGTTTGTTACCGCTGAATTGAGTACAGTGTTCTGATAGAGTAAAATATCCCAAACAATGAGTGCTCTGTCAAGGCACAGGCTAAGCAGAAATACAAAACGTGACTGTCCACAATCCAATCCAATTCAACTCAGAATCAGTACGTCTGGACTTTTTTCCTAATCTAATGAACTACGTTCAGCTAGTGGACCCACACTCCAATTTAGACCATTAAGCCACACGAGCGAAATGGTTCAGTTGGGTCCTCCATTTTGGTCAAGATTTAAATATCTCGACAACTTCTTGCTTGAATGACTTGGTCATGACAATGGTCCAACTCGACTTTTTCATTTGGTGTCATTTTATTTCAAAGGCACTTAATAAGCTTACTGACAACATCGCCATTAGGTCACCACAGGCTAAAATGTACTGATTGACAGACAGCACTGTTCAATGAAATGAAGCACTCAGGGCAGCTACAATTTGTGCAGTCTGACAATCAAAATACCGGTTGTGGACTGGGGACAGCCACTTGATCTGAATCAGGAAAATGTTAAATCATTTCATATTACTTTATGGAAGGTCAACTGCTATTAAGCCCTTCATTGGAATTCTCAATCGTGACACTAAAATTGCATGCAAGTTCCCGCCGTAGGTCATAAAGATCCAGTCATAGTGACACATAAGGAGTCATTCAAATGTTTTGGTTACATCAGTAGTTTGCTCCTATTTCAAGTATGACATTTATTACTGATACAGAGATGTTTTTCTTAACGTGACTAATATCACTGTACTTGACTTAACTAAGTCAAGTACTGAACTAACTGAACTGAACTAATAAAACAACTTCAATCCCCCATTTTATTCATTTCAGAAGATGTATTCGTGTTGTCATTGCTGTGCTCATTCATAAAATGTGTTCTTCGGTGAGCTCATTAAAACGTAATGCAAGGATACAAAACTTCAAAAGCAAAAATTGAAGAAAATACATCACAATGTGAAGTACACTAAATCCTCCAACTGGCTTTTCATTTTTGAAAAGCTGCTTGCTATTGTGTTACCTTATCAAATCTCATTTTACATGTACTGCAAGTATCCATCAATAAAGCACAAGACAACAAAATGAACGTTCTTACTTTTAGTAATCATGTTTCTACCTTATTAAATGTTAACGGGTTTACATTTCTGTCCTGTAAGTCTTAAAACAAACATCAACATTTAGTAATTTAACAGTTGATGATTATCATTAGTACATAATTGGAGAACATCAATGTTCTCTCAACAACTACTGCAACCTAATTTTTAGTGCAGGCTTTTATTTCTGTTTCTATGAAATTTTAACTCATAATAATCATTCCAACTGCTGTGGCCTCCATTTAAGGAATGAATTAAATTTTTCAATGTTACAGGGCTTCACTGATATTAAAGCCATTGAGCATCAGCAAAAACAACATTGCAGAGTTCTATTTATAGTAACGAATGTCAGTAAAGTTAGCAAGCTCTCGGCTATTCTGGGGGGCAAGCGTAATAACCCGGCATTGGCCTCTGTACATACAGACGTGGAATACATGCAAGGACT
Source organism: Hippocampus comes (assembly GCF_001891065.2). Taxonomy (NCBI): domain Eukaryota; kingdom Metazoa; phylum Chordata; class Actinopteri; order Syngnathiformes; family Syngnathidae; genus Hippocampus; species Hippocampus comes. The sequence goes on from NW_017805277.1 coordinate 1,922,889, forward strand.
ACAAACAACAATGAAGACAACAGATGGTTGTGGCCATAGAAACGCTGGCTATAAAGCAATGGCAGATTGATAACATCTGCTTTTTTATGTTCATTTAGCTTTATCTCTCTTTGTTTTACATTCTATTTATCACAAGGTCTCTAGCAAATGTCAAAATAGGTTTAAGTCAGTCTGAACATTACAACATATTTTTCCCCAAGAAAAACTCATTTGCTGCAGCAAGAAAATTAGTGATGGTTCCAGTTCGTATGGTGGATAAAGTACAGAAGCATTACATAATGCTAAGTGGACTATTTTGTAACTGCAACATTTAATGGCATTTCCAATAACATCAGTCTGTTTTGAGTGGCAATAAGAACAATTTCTGCATTCAGATATTGGCTATAGAAAACTCAGTTCATGGGACATGGTGACAACCCATTACAACGTGCTCAGTCAATGTAACCTCGCGTTGTTTGGTCCCAACGAAATTCACAGTTACATGTTATAATTATAATTAAGTATCACTTGTATCAACTTGAATCGCTGTGTGTTTAACGGTTGTTGCGAAAACTAACAGCTACCACATAAAACAAATACGGTTGATGGCCAATACTTGGAGAAAAGCGGAGATGAATCACCACCAACCACAGTCACACACAACGTGGAATATGAAGTTACGCGCAGTGACGTGTACTGTTGCACAATACTTCCCGACAAACCGGACTCGTTACCGAGTAACTTATCACCGCTTAACAACTATTTGGTCAACTTTACCATGACTGAATGCGCTACGTTCCATGCGTTAGCTCACCCAGTACAGCAGCCACGAAGCGAAGTAGCCTTAGCAGTCGCGCGGTAGGTCAGTGAGGGTAAATCCACCGCTAGCGCTAGCATTGTACAACTTGAAGCACTCTATCGATTTTATGTCGATAAACGTGACACAGCCAAGAATAATCAGCGGCAAGCGCACAGAATGAACGGCTGGCCACTTGAACATTCCAGATGAGAAAGCAGAAGGGAAGTAACGTTAGCTAGCTGCCACATGCCGTCGCCGCTTATGGTGCCATGCTCGCCGCTCTGAGCAAAGTCACTTGACCACGTTTACTTTTAGCTTGTTCCGAAACGCAAGCCTCGCAAACATGATCCAAGCGCACACTGACTTAAAAATCCAGGGAGGAAGGGGGAGGAGAGCAGGATACTCACAATCATGTACGTCGTGTCTCGGTGCGGTGTGTTTAAAGACGCGACAGTACGCAGTTTATTCGGATGTCTGCCTCGCACAATGTCAGAGATCAGATCAGCAGCTGCTTCCTCCATGCACGCAGCGCGCGGATCGCACAGCGCACAGCAACGCTACCAAACCCCTAGCCGTCGTCATGGCAACACAGTCACTCCAGCCAATCACAGCCCCTCCCCTCCTATCTCCCCTGGCAACTGCCGCAGCGAAGGGGCTCCACCAGCGCGCACGCTATCCTATTTTGCATCGCCAAATGGGCTTTCACTTTTTTTGTAATCTCCTTCTATCTTGGCAAAATAGATTTAAACATCGAGATATATTTATTATTTTAACACTGCACTACTAACAGTGACGGAGACGCCGGGTGGCTCGTAGAGGGCGTTTAAAGTGAATGTTGTTTCGGCGAAACACAAACACCTCGGGGCGGGGAGAGGATGTGTCACCACACCCACCACCGTGGACCCTCAACAGGGCCCCACCTAAAGTAAACCGTGATACTCAGAAGCTAACCAGATCAGCAAACACACTCACTGATAACATGCTCATTGATTCCTAAAAATAAATAATAATAATAATAATAATAATAATATTTGAGTAACAGTCATGGCAACGTTCATCCCATATTTATAGTGTGATTTTTATGTGTGAATTATAAATATGAGTCATAATTAATGCTTGACTGACATTGTGTTGTAAATGCAGTGATTCTCAGTTGGTTGTGTTGTGGACACTTTCTGGGATGTTCATGGCTCTCACTTATTTGTGCTCAACCCTGTGGAAGTGAAATATTTAATTTTGTGTCCTTATTTTGTCCAACGTTCGTGTTTAACTTTGCTTTCTTCATTTTTATTTATATTGTTATCATGGCCCTCCTCAGTTCCTTAAGAGTACTTGAAAATGTACTTTAAACTTGACTAAGATTTGACACTTCCCACACAGGTCCACCTTGTATTTGACAGAGAAGTCTGTTGGACAACCCAAGTTTGTGCTATGGTGGCTCAATTCTAAAGTACCAAAGTTACACAATTTAGATGTCCCCTACCCCTTGCCTGTCAGATTGACATAAAATTCCTCACTCAAATCCATATTAATCTGCCCAAACAAATGTCTGTTCATGAGCCCCAAAATTTCAAAATTTTGGCAGGTGGTACCTCTCAGTTAACTTGATATGACAATTATATTTTCACTGCCCATCAAATCTGCAAAGACCTTTACACCATAATCTTGAAATGTTACCCCAAACAAGAGGCAGAAAAGAGCTGTTTTGTTATCTCTACTTGACTATCTGTGGAGTGCAGTGTAACTGGCTGGAAGCAACTTCACACCAAACTGTAACTTTCACATACTGGTGACACAGTGCTCAACCTATTTCATAAGCGAACATAAGTGCCTCTCTGTGGTCTGATCTAATAGGTTCCCTGTGCGCCTTTATTGTGCATAAGCCCACATACCTGTCATGCATTTATGGAGTACGCACTGTCTGTTGTTGATGCACACATTTGCTCTGGCCTTGTTTTAACCTGACAAACAGGTTTCACAGTGATTGTTTTATGCCACGGCAAAAACTTGACTTCAAATATTTGTCTTTCATCACCGGCTTTAAACCTTTCATTAAAATCATTTATGATAAATTAGGACAGTTTAGCACAATCACATGTGCAAAGGAAGGTATTTGAAACAGGTACATAACAGAAATAATGTGAGAAAGGACGAGATGGTTGAGATGAGCGTTTTCATTGTCAGGTTATATTCATTCATGTTTTTAAGGCCTATGCTGACATCATTTTCTTGCGCAACAAAGCTATTCTTAGGGACTGCAAGCTGCGTAGACTGTGTCCCATTTTCCCTCCCAGCGTCACTGTCAGGGTTGAAGTTGCAAAGCTAGCGAGGGAGAGAGGCGAGGAGCATTAATCACCAGGGAAACTGTTGATAGAGGATGCCTTGAAAAGACAGGACCATTAACCAATGTGTCTAAAATGGTGCTAATCTGATTATTAAATGGTGAGGCTAAAACAACATGCCCCACTGACTAACATCAGAAATGTAGAACATAGGAGTGGAACACATTCAGGGCTGAAAACACACACACACGCACTCAAGGCGCTGTTGGGGGAAAAAAACATTTAAGTGAAACATTTTCAAATTTTGTCTTAACCTGACAGCGGTTGAAGACAATTAAGAAAAAACATATGTGTCAGATAGTCTAGTGAAGTAGGGCAGGATTACAGACTTTGAGTGGAGTTCATGTGAGGCAGTAAAAGTGAGGGGATGAACAAAGAAAGAGGAATCTATGCCATCCTGTAGAGTAGTGACTGAGCATGAATGAGGGCGCGGTGTGCACTTTGCAAGCCGGCCTATGGTGGCAGAGTGGTCAGGAGCCCCGCTGCTTTAATGGTCCATAAATCTGTGTGGGCTGGCTGCTCTGATGCTGCCCCAGTGAGACCCTCTCAGGCGGAAAATGAATCAGAGCATTTTTACGAAGCGCCAAGTGTTGAGCCTCTTGCCCTCCCTTACTGCCAGCGAGGCGATAAGAGGCGCTGCACACACGCGCTACTCAATTTCAGCAGGTCTGGAGCTCATAAAACTGTCTACCAGTGACAAACCTTGTTTGTATACTGCACTATATTCCCTCTTTCCTCTTGCTTTTGTTGAACACTCTCTATTTTCTTTTTTCCTCTCCTTTCAGTTAGCTTTGGGCTGGGTATGCAGTTGTTGACACGTTGGCGCCCGGTCAGCCCAAACTCATTTGCTATACTGCAGACCCTTGGCCGAACATGAAGGTGCAATGGCTGGCGGCTGGCAAATACATGCAATGCAAAAAATTAATTAATTAATTAATACAATTCAAGGCATAGCACAAGCCGCATTTGCATGTGTTATGTATGGGTGGAATGTATGGGAAAACTGTTCTATTTAGGAGAAAAAGGTATACTCAAGAACACCTGATTACTTTACCAAAGGGGTGTCTTTAGAATGCACTCCCACTGAATGCTACACAAAATTTGATGCCTCTGTTTCGCCTTGGTGCCAATTCCCTTTGGTTCTTTGAAGCGTTTATGTAGTTACCGACACCACGGGGATTTTTGTTTAGCATTATTGGAACGAATAACTATAGTGCCTGAGTGGAGCACAGATATCCACTTGTTTGTTTGTTCATCTTTTAGTGTCTTAGGATGCTACTTCCTTGTTGATAGATGATTAATGGTGCTAGCGTGATTCCACAGGGCGAACAGAGATGATTCCACAATGACTACCTGAATTATAGTGAACTCCTGTGGTCACAACTTGCACGAAACATTTCACCAGGGAGGAATCAGGATGCATCCTAACCCCTCTTCTGGCTCCTCTCGATGAGGTGGAGGAACGGCTCGAGTCCACGCCTCTTTCAGATGACTGGGCTCCTCAACCTATCTGTAAGAGAAAGCTCGAACAGCCTGCGGAGGAAACTCATTCCAGCTGCTTGTATCCAGGATCTTGTTCTTTCAGTCACGACCCACAGCTTGTGACCACAGGTGAGGGTTGGAACATAAATCGACGGGTAAATTGATAGCTTCACTTTTCATCTCAGGTCCTTCTTCATCACGACAGACTGACACAAAGTCAACATCAATGCAGACGCTATGCTGATCCGCGTCCATTCTCCCCTCATTTGTGAAGAGGATAGTCCAAGAGACTTGTGGGAGGATCTCTTCCTCGACCCGAAGAGGGTACTCCACCCTTTTCCGATTGAGTACCATGGCTTCAGATTGGAGGTGCTAAATCTCATATTATCTGCTTCACACTTGTCTGTGAAAGATCGTGGTTTGATGAAGCCAACAGAACCACATTGTCTGCAGAAAACAGAAATGTGATACTGAGGTCACTCAACCGGACACTATCAACACCTCAGCTGTGCTTGGAAATTCTGTCGATAAAGTTTATGATAAAAAAAGGGTGACAAAGGGCAGCCTTGGCATAGTCCAACCCTCACTGGAATGAATGTTGCTAAAAGTCGGTCAAAGGTCATTTTATTTCCGTAAAAAAAATCCATACTAATTCTCTACTCACAGGCTAAGGAGCTTGATCTTTGCTGTGAATGTAGCATAAATGTTACCCTACCTGACCACTAATGTTAGAAAAGCAAACCAGGCGCGGCCAACTTGTTTCAAATGCAACACTTGCTTTGTTCTTCAGGTTTCGTTCCCTGGAGGTCCTCAGCTTTTGCCTGCAGTCGTCCTCGGTTGAAGAGTATGTTTGCCTACAGAAGCCTTTGTTTGACAATACTTTCTGTTAACCCAGTTTTATGAATTGTGTCAGCACTTGCTGATTGTTATCTGTCAGCAGATAAGTGCCTCCTTTCAGACGCTGGCAATAAAATGCTCAATGTGGAGAGCAGAGGAATGGTCTTTTCAATAGTCAAACAAATAGCCTGTAATTCCGTATTGATTACATTTATTCAGACTACAGCGGGAACATGCTGGATTATCAGGTATAAATGTCAATGTTCTTCCTATGGAGAATTAAGCATGCCATCATTAGGGAGGGTAAATTAAATTTAAGAGGGGGTTAATTAAAAACAAACGCAACAGTTAAATGACCTTTAACTAGTTGTGCACATTCTGATTTTATGTCCCTTTTTACAATTTTACTGTTTAACTGATAATTAGTTAATAGGAAAGCACATAAAATAGAGACATCAATCACAATCTTATGTAAGAAGCCGACAACATGACCGATACCAGATTTTTCTGCAAGGTGAAAGATGGTGTATCTGGAAGACCGATGCGCAGAACGGTTCATAAAACTAATTCACAACATTTAGCACATTTCCAAGAGTATTTTACTTCGGTATTCTGCTTGCTTACCATAGAGTACATTAAACTAGGCATATACCTGTATGTAATCTGGCCAATATTGCTACAGAAAAAAAAAAAAAAACTGCAAAAGTCGAGTCTGACACAGACTATGTTCTTCAAATTTACCTTTCCTCCTCGTCCTGTTTACATCACTGATTAAAGGCTCAGGGAGTCAATCAATACACTGTAAGTGATTGTCCTCTTTACAAAGACAGTGATTTCTGCAACTTGATTATAGCATGCAAAGGCTACTGTATTGACTCAGTCACTGTGTTCTCAGCAAAAGAAACACACTGAACTGTCATCTTTTTATTGCATCACTTTGAGCATGTCTGTTTTTTCTCTTTATTTACCACTGCTATCTCGTTGCACTTTTAAGCACAATAAAACGCCCAGGCTCCCGTACAAAGGCTTTCGAAGAACCAAGTTAGACAATACACGACGACATGCAGGGGTAATTGAATAAACCCATTGATCCCTGGCCCTGCTATTGCCAAACCAGATTTGGATATTCACCCTTAATGACTTTTCCTTACAGGCAAATGAACACTTGTAGTCAATTAACAGTGAGGAAACAACAGCATGAAGGAAAGACAACCCAAATGTCACGTACATCCCTGAGTTTAAAATGCACCATCAGCTATGCGAAGTTGTGACGTCTGTGAGACATCTATCTGGCTGATGGCTTCGTTGTCACAACACAACACCAAAAGCTTTGTTCTTTGACACCCGCATGGATTTGCAGATCTTTTGGTCCGCCCCGCCATTCCTCGGTCACAAACACACTGTATCTTCTTGGACAATTGTGGTCTTATGCCCACCACTGTTAGCTGGCACTACCAGTGTTATGCATTGCTCATGCTCCTGCATCATTGTCAGTATTCATACATGCAGGGCAAAAGTTACAAATGCTTTTGGAAACTACTTATTTGGGGAAAAAAATGTATGCTAACTTTTATGTAAAGCCTCAATTGATGATAACCAAGAGAAGTCTGAACATAACACTCATGCATTTACAGTTGTAACAGGTGCAGCAGTATACACCACAGATGCAACCACAACCATTTGTTGCTGTTAACCCTTTGCAGGACACTTTTTGCAGTACTTTCAGACCCGAGGCACTTATTGCATGGTACAATTCATTACTTTTTCAAAACATTATACTGTAATGGTTTCAATGAATTAAGTCATTAGCTGATATCCATTTCCTATTAAAGCTGACTTGGATCGACAGATTGTATTGGTATACAGTATACCCTAAACCAGAGTTGTGCGATGTAACAATATATACCATAATGCAATATAAATCCATCTACCGGACAATATAAATCCCCTATTGTATCTTGATTTTAAATTTTAGCAAGCTTTGCAGAAGCGTGATAATGATGCTGATCATTTCAATGAGGTGTGTTGGAGGAGGACATCTAAAACAGAATCAGAATCAAAATTAGAATCATCTTTATTGGCCAAGTATGTAGAACACACAAGGAATTTGTCTCCGGTATAACACGCTGCATTAGTATCATCATAAACAAGGATATGACAAATAAGTATGGAAAAATAAGTATGGAAGGGTGAGATAGGAGCTCTCCAGGACCGAACTTGTGCACCCCTGGGTTAAGTGGTAGGCATGAGAACTGGGTGTAGAACCGGTATTAGATATTTTGAATGGTACTTATTTACGCTAGGAGAAAATTGGCAGTAACTTCATGTAGTTTTAAGAAAAAAAAAAAAACAATATGATGTTATCGGGATATAAAATAACCTACATCAGGATATTAAATGTTGTCTGTATCACATAGCCTTACCCGAGACTGATCACTTGTCAATCAGCGTGTATACAAATAGGAGTAGGGCACATAGTAAAACCCAAGCAAGCACAGGCAGAATGTGCCAACAGAAATGCCCAAGCCAATGATGATGTAATCCTAAAATCTTCTTGTTGCGAAGCAACAGTTTTATCCCCCAAGAGCACTATGCTGCCCTATAATTTCATTCAATTTGAATTGTGGTGAGGTGTCTATGATGTGCCCTACCTCTCAGCCAAAATCAGCCATCCAGTGACTCTACAAGGGATAAGTGGTACAAAAATTGGAATATTTTTTTCTTCGTGAGGAGCTTGGTCCAAGCCCACTCACTAACTGCTAGGCGAATGCTCTACTTGCAAGTGAAGCACTCAGCATTCATTTTAAACTCTTTTGTAAACTTTTATAGGGCACTGATTGAAATAATCAACCCTAGAAGAACCAGATTTGGTAATCGAAGCGCTGTGGGGGCACAATGTGTACTAGGTGCCATTGACTGGCACCTAGCACACATTGTGCCAGACCCCTACTTAGCCATCTCCGGGTGGTGGTGGTTCCAGGGGATTCTGTTTAAGTAGGTTGGGCATCTCCTTCCATGTCTCCCGATGTGCTCCTCGTGGGCTATTCTGGATATGTTCAACCAAAAAGAGGTCTTGGGGCAGACCTAAAACATGCTGCAGGAACTGATGTCGAATGATGATGTCACAGGTGTGTGGGAGCACGTAAGCCCAACGTCCTTTTTATCTCCAAGGCCTTCTTCTTCCATCCTTTGAATTCATTATTTTCCGATGAGACAGCACACCAGGAAGTGGTGACAGCTCAGATGAAGGCTGGAGTGACAGCCGAAACCATCAACAAGGTAAGAGACTGTCTCTTTACTAGGGAAAAAAATGATTGGCTGAACAAAATAAATCTAAAACCTCTTACTTCAGAAAGAAGTCAAGATGAACGCTATCGTGGTTGTCCCTTTAGCTTCAAGTTTGAGTCAGCAAAAATGGTGCCTTGCTCTATAGTTATTAATATGGTGCCTTGCCTGAAAAATGCCTTCAAGTCCACTACCAGTTTTGTCTCTGTTCAGTGCATAAAAAGCGCGAGTGACCCAATGCCTGAGGGCAAGAGTCTATCCGGCCTGCCACTATCGAAAGCCTGACTACATGGCTGTAAGAGGGCACACGGCTGTGGACTGGAGAAAGTGGTGCAGTGCCTCCGTGCCTGGCTGAGCACGGTGTAATGAAGCATGGCAGAAAAGAGAGGAAAGGAGTGTGTCTGCAGGCTAGGCATGGCTCTCGTGTTCCTATGCAACCAAGGCGGAGGGCTAGGTCATGCAGGACCACCTCTATGCTGTCTCCATGCTCTCCCCTTTCCCATTTTGTGCCCCCCAAAATATAAATGTGATCCTGCCATGCAACCTATCACATCTAATTTGTTTTCATGGGAAATGACATATTATCATTTGACGTTTGCGTGTCGTTTCTAATCATATTAAATTAACAGCTCAGGAATTGCCCCTACTGAAGTATTCATGTATAACGTTTATCTTTATGATACTCTCCTCTTGCTTTTTCCGTGAGACATTTGGCTGCAATCAAAGGTCCACTGAGGACAGATGCACTAGTGAGTTTTGACTGACAGACTCGACATGGGAGGATGGAATTCCTCACCTCACCTCAGGGTCCGTCCCATATTTTGACAAGCTTTTCATTTGCATACGGATGAATACATTTACCGAGCTTTTCAGCTTTTTAAAACAAGGTCAGTGACTCAAGTGGAGGATTAAAAATAACAGCACTGGCTGACTAAAAAACAACAACTCTCCAGACACCAGCATTTCTGTGTAAGAGGGAAAGTGTATCACATTGAGTTCGGGATTCCTACAGAGTGTATTAAACTACCTCAAAAGACAGCCTATTGTGATGCCATACGTTTCCTGTGGGCAACAAGTGTGGATCTATTCTTAGCTGCTGGCCTGTGCTTCAGCCCATTCCTCCTAGGTTGGACAGGAGGAGGTGAGATTCAAGCCTGCCAGGTCCCACTGTGTTGTTGTAGCCCGTGTCCAGCTGCAGCGACGATGGGGCCCAACGACCATCTGTCCCCAACCAGCAGATTCAGGACTCAGGGTAAAATGGGGGCGGGTACGAGATGAGTTTAGATGGGG
>NW_017805277.1:1933002-1997071 GCF_001891065.2 Hippocampus comes
GTAAATCAGCTTTGTGTTACCATAAAGCTGTCTCTCCTCTCTCCTAGCAACGGCCTGCCATTCCCTCGATTTTAGGTGGAATGGTCCTCTTGGTCGGTGTGCACGGCCCCCTCACTCACTCTCTCCTTGTCCTATTTATGGTAATGAGCCATCTGCCCTCTCTGTAACAGCCGCCCAAATAGAGGAGGGGATGAAGGGAGGGGTCTCTGACGGACAAGCGTCTGAGACAAAGACGCTTATCCTGTTGTGTCTGCCTCTGCCCCAGTGGATGCCTTCAGATACAGTACTGACATGGTTAAATGATGATCCATCAGAAATATATGTCGTGGACAAAGCATCAAGGAGGTTTATTTGAATGGAAGAACTGAACCAAATGATTTCAGTGTGCATCTTGATTGTGATACAGTGACCACACCACCACATCGGTAGATATGAAGTTGTGCAGGGTATTTATTTGTAATGTCAGCTCAACAATGACCCCTCCCCAATCTTGCACACACAGTTTTGACTACTGGGCCGAATAATGCCGAGCCAACTCATTATCCTCTGCTGCTGTATGGATTTGTCCCTGTGACTTGGTGACATGATAGCGTTGGTCACATCAGCCAATACAGAGCGTTCAATAGACTTCTGTTGCTACTGGATACTGGATTGGTTACCAAGCCAACACATGTGCTGCACTGTCATAACTCAAGTGGATTAGTCGAGAAGAAGACATGTGTTTCTGCAAGAAGACTGGTGATCCAGTGTGACGTTTACATGGCTTAATAAATATTATTTCCTGGTCTTCCTGGTCATTGCAACGATTCCTAACATTTTATTTTACGGGGATAGCTTTGTCACACACAACACCACAACATCATTCATGCTTCATTAGTTCTCAACTATCGATTTCACAAGAAACGCTTTCTGAGGAGAGGGATTAGATAGAGAAAGGAGTTTTGTACAGTACCAGCATTAAACATAATACCCTCAGCTAACTATTGATTCCTGCCTTTGCAAGGCCAATCACCATTAAAAGAATGAAAAAAAAATTGGTTGCAATCAGGATGTCACGTTTAGGAAATTGATGGTTAGTTTTGACTCAGTGGTGTGAGTCATCAGGGGTATAAAAATGTAACTCAAACAAGTAAATTAATTTTAGACCAGTCTGGAAAGTGTTTTTATAGTGGTCACAAAGAAATAGTATAATGCTGCAAATTAAAATTAATCTGTCATAAAGAATACTCCATCATATGCAACAGTTCTAATACTATTAGCAAATCCACATCTTTTTTTTCAATCGACCATCAATATGGAATGCAATAGGAAGACAAAAACTGAATGATGTGAAGCATCTTCCAAACAATAGACTCTGTCTCTATTGCATGGAGAGCTGGCGATTGTTGATGTGGACCACAGAAACCATGTGACACTCATTTCTCAACAGCTGGAGAGAAGTGAGAGGAGACATCTAGAGGGCAACTAGCGAATTGGAGCCAGCGGTGGTTGTTGGTATTAATAAATACCGTTTCAATGCTTATATTGTCATCATACAATAACCTGAGTCCCTTACAGATTTTTAAAAAATAAATTGAATTACATGGTGGCCTGGTGATCCAGTGGCTAGCGCATCGACCTCACAGTGCAGAGGTACCGGGTTTGATTCCAGCTCCGGACTTCCTGTGTGGAGTTGGCAGTTCTCCCCGTGCCTGCGTGGGTTTTCTCCGGGTACTTCGGTTTCCTCCCGAATTCCAAAAACCTGCATGGCAGGCTGATTGAACACTCTAAATTGTCCCTAGGTGTGAGTGTGAGCGCGGATGGTTGTTTGCCTCTGTGTGCCCTGCGATTGGCTGGCAACCGGTTCAGGGTGTCCCCCGCCACTGCCCGAAGACAGCTGGGATAGGCTCCAGCACCCCCCGCGACCCTTGTGAGGATAAAGCAGTTCAGAAAATGGATGGATGGATGGAAATTGCATTAAAAAGTCAAATTTTATGTGATCACACTCATTTGAACAGATTAATTAATTCATGTTTTGGAAAACGATATGTTAAAGAAGGTACTCAACTACTGCAACATTAAATAGAGTTGGATCTAGTTCTAACAATTTATGGGTTAAAAAAAACAACAACAACAACAAATCAAAAAGTGTCCCGTGAGCAGGCATAACTCTTGTTAAAAGGACATAATTAAGTTTCCTTCCATAAAATACACTAAAGTGAAAAACAACACATTTTAAATAAGTTATCAATCTGAAATTTAATAGCACAAAGTTGAATAACACAGAGTGAATAAGAAACGTACGCTATGTGGTGTAAATAGCTCTTATTTATATGCCATCCACTCAAGCTCAAGAGCACCACCAGTAGGACAACCCACCACCTGTTTCAATACAAGCAGACAGATTGTTTTCCCAATTCACCAGTCGATACCTATCACAAAAAAGCACGAGATTTCAACTTGACATGATCAAATCGATAAACCTTTCAGCAGATTACTGAAAGCGTCACTCACATACAATGTGCCAAAGACTATATTAAGCAAAACAAAAACATATTCCAGCTGACTTTGGGTGAGAAGTGGGGTACACCCTGGACTGGTCACAGACAAGAATTAACACATCAATGCCTATGGACAATATAGAGACTTAAATTAAAATAATCTTGTTTTTTTTTAAGAATGGGCACATGCTTGAGCCGAATTTCAAACCCAGAACATCAGTCCAATGCGCTGCCCAAAAATAAAACGGAAGTGAAACTTACTCTAATCATGTAGGTTTGTGTCTGAAATTGTAATTCAAAAAATTGTGCACAGCAGGGTAAAAACATCAATGTTGATTGATCAACTTTGAGGGGAAGTCAAGTAATTTTTTTTCTTTACAATATATATGTTCAATACCCACTAATCTAATCGCATTATTCTGATTAATATTGCATATGTGGAACATGAATTGGTAGCAAAATATTCCCGTTTTATCTATCTTAGGGGTTGGCCATTTTGCCACTTAATTGTCGACTGAAAATTACATCGGAATTGTTTAAGGCTCAGCAGTCTGAACAATTTATCATTTTGCGACCGAAATCGGCATCTCAGACAAAGCAATTTCGAGATCGTCAAAGCTGCATTTTTTTTTAAAGGGCTCATCCTCGACACTCACCGATCAGTGGCATGATACTGTGGACAGGTCATACTAACCAGCTCTGAACTGGTTTAAAAAAAAGGTTGCATCAACGTCACGCTCTCAACTGTCACCCATACGCAAGTATGCAAGTGTACAAGCGTACACTAGACTTTTCACAGCCCTTTAAAAAATAAATAAATAAAAACACACAGCTTCGACGATCTCAAAATCGCATTGTCTGAGATCGCGATTTCGGTCCCAAAACAATAAAACGTTCAGCCCTTGTGAGCACTGAGCAACTGTGATGTCATTTTCACTCGACAGTAAGTGGCACAATGGCCAACACCCGAGATGGATAAAAGCAGGTGGATTTTGCTGCTTCATTCATCTTCCACAAACAATATGAATCAGAATACCGTGTTTAGACTAGTGGAGGCACATAGAACATATTATTTTAAAGAACATTTTTGAGTTGATTTCCCTTTAAGTGGATAAAAATACAAATATTGATTATTAACAATTAAAACAATGAGAATATGTTCATTTCATCACATGTACTTGTGATGTCTCTGGCCGTGTTCAGGCCAGAGACAGTTGAAATTGGGGTGACCCCAGGCCATCGGGCCACTGTTAATGTGGAACCATGTGTCTGTTTCTTGACAAAATTCTACATAACCTTGTCAAGTCTATTGGTGCGAAACCACCCAATAACATTTGGTACGCCTTAATAATCTCACAAGCAGCATAAACCTTTACAGTGAAAATAATTTGATAAACTATACTGATGAATTATATTTGGCTGTATGAGTACAGCGTAGTACAGTTCTACACAAGGCTACAACAGCTTTGTAAAGGCTCGCTACTTGATTCGACTTTTGTATTAGTATATCTTTGAATTGTGAAGGTTTACTTTAAAACAATCACAATGCCGTTTATCAAGTCACCTTACCTCCAACCAGGAGCCTCACTGAAGCGTTGGCTACAATTTGGGTGTAGTTGGTGCAATCGTAATTGATTGTTTGGGCTGGATGTAAGAGGGCCATGTGACGGGGAGAGGTTGTCCCATGTGATGCGACTGATTCCAGGCGGACGGTGCAAGTCTGTTATGGCTCCTCCTGCTACAGTGGTTAGGCCGAGACATAGCGCCAGCGTAGGGGACCGGGAATAACCCGACCGCCGTGCAATTTTCCTAAACCCACCGCAGAAGATGACAGATCTCGCAATGCTCATGGAAGAGGCCTAGACGATGCGCTCGACGTCGCCTCTTCTGCTGTGAAGGCTTCGACATTTCTTCCGATTAACAACACCCCAAATGAACTCCGTCAGAGCAAGTAACGTTAGCAGAAGACCAAGGCGAGTGTCGAGGCCGCGCCCGGTGCAGCCGGAGAGGAACCACCAGGAAAGAGGTAACCTCGACATCGGTCTAGGAAGCGTTCATGTTGCTTTGTCACTCGGTCAATACTTATTTGTCTGGATATTTATTTAATTGAAGGTGTGTGATCGTCACTGTTGTTTCAGATCTGCAGAATGTCGGTTGTTGTTGAAACGATAGGTACCATATACCAGGCGTATACGTCGGCTTGTGTTGTCAGGCAACGCCGAGGCTTTTGTGTTCTGACCTAGCATTCAGGCCGCTCTTTGTTTTGCTCTAATTTATTTTTTTGCTCTGCGTGGGCATTGATTTGAGTTGACTTGTATTACCGATGTTGGAAGTGTGCTTTCCCACCAACCAACGTTTGTTGTGACGGTAAAATGACGAGCTTGATACGGGGGTTGCTTGTTTCACGACTGGCAAACGTAGGAAATGGTACACAAAGTGGTTGTCGTAGCATACTCAATGAACCCAGTCGTCCCCGATGCTATTATTAGCATGTTTGGCTAACTAGTTGAACCCAGGTGTTTGTTATCAGACCCTTTTTGGTCAATGAAGGAATACAACTTTGGGATTTGATGTTTTAACAACTATGGTTTGACTTAAATTCATCGAAACGCACATTTACTGTAATGGAGTAGAGTACGTGCAGCGGTTGCAAAACGTAAACAAAAGCTGGTTATGGTGTTGTTATAGCTGAAATGCGTTTGATAGAGAAAGAACATACAATTTCGCTAGTGATATGCAGTAGTAATTAGGTGCTAGTGGAAACCATTCACGCCAGCTCTGTTTGGCTGGAGTCATTAAATGATCTCATAAAATATACTGACGGATATTTATTGTCCATTAGAAAATTTTACAAGGTGTGTGCAGGTCGGTCTTTCCAATTCCTACCTGCTTTATCTGAATCTGATTGTTGCATTGTTTTTTGGTGGGGGCTGGCTCATTAGCCTGGGAGTGTCATCTTTGCAACCAGAGCAACAAGCAGACAAGGCTTTGCATCTCCCTTCAGGGGTACCTAACAACCCACCATTGCTTAGCATATAGCACTGGGTGAATGCTCTATTTAGGCTTGATTGAATCCCCTTCTTGATGGGATCTGTATTGGTTTCTGGAGCCTACAAAGTAGGTAATTACAACTTTTTGTAGCTGTGTTCTAATGTGTCTTTTGTGCTGTTGCTGACAAATGTTGCATCATGTACTTGACAGTCTTTGAGACGGTACTTATGTAATGCTCCACCTGTATGCTCTACCTCCATGTAATATGCATATAAATGTTGTGTCACCTGTACTTCATTCATGTCTGTCAATACAAGGGATGTTCCGACCAGGGTTTTATGCTGCCGGTTCTGATCCCAATTATCTATAAGTGAGATCGTCCGAAACAGATTCAGACGACTGCTTAGTTTATTCCACACTCTCCAATCACATGAAAGTTCCACACGACAGCATGATAGTTTTAGTTTGCCCGTCTCTGGTGCAGTGTTAAGGAAAGAGGGAGGGGATGCTAAACTGCACACAGGCTGGTCTGTAGTTGGCTGCAGACTGATTTTTATTTTATTTTATTTTTTGTGATCAGGCACTGATTGATATATGCCGGTCATGTACTTTCCCACGGAAACTGGCCGATTGCTGTCCCATCGGCCGGAGCACCACTAGTCAATATCTTACATATGTGTTTTGTTCAATAGTTTGATTAATCTCTATCTTTACAATTACCAGATGAGGACATTCCTGCAGATATGGTTGCAGAAGAATCTGGTCCAGGAGCTCAGAACAGTCCATACCAACTTAGAAGAAAGTCTCTGCCCAAGAGAACAGTGTGTCCGACAAAGACAAACATGGAGGTACAAGAAATAAGATGACTGTGCATGCCTCATAAACACAACTTTGTGTACAAATGTTTCCTTTGATTTGTTCTTCTCATAGGGTGCTTCCACTTCAACCACAGAAAACTTTGGTCACCGACCAAAGCGACCCAGGGTTTCAGGCAAATGTCAAGATATTCCATGTAACTATGCACACTTTTTGAGTGTACTGTAGTGTTTGTATTGACACTCGAATCAGACGAAAATGCACTTTGAGCAACTGTTTACACTGATTAGTTTTTCCCACATTAACTTGTTTAAACGTGAAAAAAATGAAACAGATTTTGAAAGATTTCATATTGTACAACAGATAATTCAACAACACGAGTGTAAAATCATTGTAGTCTTGAATGAAATCAAACGTGGTGTAGAAAATTGGTGTATAAAGTGAGAAATAGAATCTACCATGTTGGGTTTATTGGGTAGATGTTTTCTAGCATAAGGACATTGTCTTGAACCATTTTCCTTCCACTTCCCCTTCACTCGCACTCAAACTTTGTCCAAATTTCCAACCGTAAAAAACAGAACATTCTAAATCAAACCACCTGAAAGTAAAATTGCATTCAATCAGGCGGAATTACATGAGGGACTCACATGTTTTGATGGAAGGAGTGTTGTTATATTTTCTGAAATGAGACAACCTGACATGCGATGTGACTTCATGTAATTAATAATAATAATAATACATTTTATTTATAAGCGCCTTTCAAGACACCCAAGGACACTTTACAATAAGTATATATGCCTGTTGTTCACTCATAGCCCCAAATATATCCTTTCAGCAGCTCCAGCTGAGCAGTATTTGCAGGAGAAGCTTCCAGACGAGGTGGTGCTCAAGATCTTCTCATACCTACTAGAGCAGGATTTGTGCCGCTCGGCATGCGTGTGCAAGCGCTTCAGCGAGTTGGCAAATGACCCCATCCTCTGGTGAGTCTCTGGTAGTGTGTTACATCATTTAAAGCACTTTTTATGAAGATTTTTTAAACATTGCATCTTTAGGAAATCTGCTTACAAGGATGTGTTTATTTTTTAATAACATTCACACACTTATTTCTGTCATGAATTGTTCTGTTTGCCACACGCTGTCACGATACCAAAGTTCTGACGTACTTTATAGGCGTTTTTTTTTCCCCCTCTAATAGATTTCAGTGTGTATCAATTTTACATGGATTTTTGCGATTTGCCAGCCAGCCCAGTCGCTATCCCTACTGTGTGTTTACGCGTGCGTGCGTTAATTTTACAAATTATTGACTGATCTAAAGTTGAAAATGACTTGTTCTCTTTGACTATGTAATATTAATGATGAACAAACAAACTGTTTTTTTTTTCTACTCTCTTATAATGCAATACAATCCATCTTTATTTATATAGTGCTTTCACAACATCTGCAGTTGTAACGAAGTGCTTTACCGAGCATTCAACCCAAGAAACCAAGAATACAACAGAACACATCACATAAAACATCAACAATAATACAATCGGAACAACTATTCCTATGTATGCCTTTTATAGAGCACGGTTCTAAAGAGTAATGATTTTGGAGGACTTGGACTAGGAATGACTAACAGCTGAAAACAAGCATGTTTTGCCATTTTTATTTGAAGATTGTCTTTGCTATTTGCGAACTGCACAGCACATAGCACGTTTGGGGAGGGTAAAATATGTTTTTGTTGCATTTTATGCAGCGAGGTTTTGCGATGCTATTTTCGTAACTGTAGACTGTGCAGTCCTATGCCATGCCGATAACAATACAATATGGATCTTGTTTCAGGAAAAGACTGTACATGGAGGTTTTTGAGTACACGCGACCCATGATGCATCCAGAGGCAGGGAAGTTCTTCCAAATAAACCCAGAAGAATATGAGCAGCCAAATCCCTGGAAGGAAAGTTTTCAACAGCTGGTACGATATTAATTCATGAGCTTTCAGACCCCTGTGGTTGTCTTTTCTATTTTTTTTGTGTGCTTTATTTAAAGTATTTTAATTTCAGCATAGTAGAACAATGTGATTTTGCAAATGCTGTCCTTATGTCTTTTTCATGGCATCGATGGCCACATTAAATACAACCACACAATGTGAACATTGTCATCTGTAATAGTTTTGACTGACACTGTTAGGGAGTTTCACCCCATGACACAACGCAGAACACATTGTTAAAGAAACGAGAGATGTCCTTTTTATTTCTTACATCTATTTTGAAACATTTTGTCTTTCTTTTGTGCTGGGTTTGGATGGCTAATGTGAAAGGACAACACCACAGGCCATAACTGTGACCTTCCATTTGCAGGGTGTGAAAGGCACGCTGTGTTTAATTTGTCTTCCTTAGGGCTACATTAACCTTGAAGGTTTCCTTGAATCAGTACATTTCTGCAATATTTTCATGATGGCTTCACCCCCACTCATCTTAATACCGTCATCCCTCCCACCCCAAATGTCTTTGTCAGAGTTCGTATTGTGAAGAATGGCTAAGTGTGTGACCATTTGTTTGCAGTATAAAGGCGCGCATGTGAAACCAGGTTTCGCAGAACACTTCTACAGCAATCCTGCAAGGTACAAAGGGAGAGATAACATGTTTGTAAGTGACTTCACACAAACATTTGTTGGTCCTTTTCAATACCGCAAAGATGATCTGACGCCTTTGTTTTTTTTTCCCCCAACCAAGTACTATGACACCATAGAAGATGCTCTTGGAGGAGGTCAGGAGCCGCACTTTGACGGCCTCATATTTGTTCACACTGGTATTTACACAGATGAATGGATCTACATTGAGTCACCGATCACAATGATTGGTGCTGGTATGCGTGTCTTACTTTTCACATTTTGTTTCTTTTTAGCGATTCTGCACTCTAGTTTGACCCTTCTCTGTTTGTAGCTCCTGGCAAAGTGGCAGAGAAAGTCATCATTGAGAATACCAGAGACTCCACGTTTGTGTTCATGGAAGGTTCAGAAGACGCCTACGTCGGTTACATGACCATAAGGGTGAGTTTACATGATTATTATTTATGTGTTGCCTGATCTTAAGAGATGGTGATAATCTGGACTCTTGTGTCCACTGTAGTTTAATCCTGACGATAAATCCGCCCAGCATCATAATGCACACCATTGCTTGGAGATTACTGTCAACTGCAGCCCAATTATTGACCACTGCATCATACGCAGCACTTGCACAGGTATTTAAGGCTTCTAATACTTTGCTCTGCTTCAAGAGTGTGTCTGTACGTTACGTAAATGTTCATCCTGTATTTTTTTTTTCTCCCCCAGTGGGGTCAGCGGTGTGCGTTAGTGGCCAGGGTGCTTGTCCCACAATCAAGCACTGTAACATCAGTGACTGTGAAAATGTTGGGCTTTACATCACCGACCATGCCCAGGTACTATGCCCCTTCATTCACACAAGTCTGAGAATGAACATTTCAGAAAAGTATTTCATGTTTTTCCAGGGAATATATGAGGACAACGAGATCTCAAACAATGCTCTGGCTGGTATCTGGGTGAAAAACCATGGCAACCCAATCATCAGAAGGAATCACATTCACCATGGCAGAGATGTCGGCGTTTTTACATTCGACCACGGCATGGTAAGTTTTCAAACAACAAATCCCAGTAAGTAGTGTTTTCCTGCAATTACGGCACTGTGGTTTGTCAAAATCCCTTTTCTGGTCTGTTTCCAGGGTTACTTTGAGAGCTGCAACATCCACAGGAACCGCATCGCCGGGTTTGAGGTGAAGGCGTACGCCAATCCGACAGTGGTGCGCTGTGAGATCCATCATGGCCAGACGGGGGGCATCTACGTGCATGAAAAGGGCCGCGGACAGTTCATTGAAAATAAAATCTATGCCAATAACTTTGCCGGAGTGTGGATCACCTCTAACAGCGACCCAACAATACGGTCAGCATGCCCCCCCCAATGTCAAAATGCTTACGTATGCATCTGCTTGTGCCCTTTATGCTGAAATGTGCTGTTTCAATGCAGGGGAAATGCTATATTCAATGGCAACCAAGGTGGAGTGTATATTTTTGGTGATGGCCGAGGTCTCATTGAAGGAAACGACATCTATGGAAATGCCTTGGCTGGGATACAGATCAGGACAAATAGTTGCCCTATTGTCAGACACAATAAGATCCACGACGGTCAGCATGGTGGCATTTATGTGGTGAGATTGCAGTTTAGATGAAATCCATTAAGTTTGAACATTTCTTATCTTTTAAATGTATGTGCAATTTTTAATGAGGCACCTGTCTTTTTTTTTTTTTCCCGTCACACAGCATGAGAAGGGACAAGGTGTCATCGAGGAGAATGAAGTGTACAGCAACACGCTGGCTGGAGTGTGGGTCACAACAGGCAGCACGCCGGTACTGCGGAGGAACAGGATACACAGCGGCAAGCAGGTATGATTACAACCTGTATTACATTGGGTTTCCACTGGGCCAAAGTCTTTGATTTGAGAAAAAAAATAATTAAGGCTTTAAAGTTTCAAACTCACAGAATATTGTCTTGAATCATTTTTATTTGGTGTTAAATTATATTCATATAGCATGTCTGAAATAAAACTCTCCCACATCATATTTGAATATTTTCCAACCATACAAGCAAAGAACCCAACAAAGCAACCAATTAGCCGTCACATTATTAGCGAGTGCCTGTTAAGTGTCCAGGGAATACCGACATCACATAGCAAGGGCAAAGTGAGAAACCTAAACCAGCTGATAGAATAAACTCTGCTGTTATTTTTATTAACACAACGGCACAGTAAATGGCATGAGTTGTTTTAAAGGGACAAGCTTGTGCTGGATTTGCCACATTCATACAGAGGGTTTCTTTTTTTTTTTTTAGTTATTCAGCCGTTAAAATGTACTGGTAACTAGACATGAAATGGTCTGATCAGAATATTCAGATTCATCACCATCTTTCATTGGGACAGGTCGGGGTCTACTTTTATGACAATGGCCATGGTGTTTTGGAAGACAATGACATTTACAATCACATGTATTCTGGAGTTCAAATAAGGTTTGTATGAGGATCATTGTTTCACATTACTTTGGTCCACGCAGACCTAAAATTTGTTGTCGAAGTGAGCTTGTGTCCCAATTGTGCCCTCTCTCCCATCACTAGAACTGGCAGCAATCCCAAAATCCGGCGGAACAAAATATGGGGAGGTCAGAATGGTGGCATTTTGGTTTACAACTCAGGTGAGTAGTGGACTTAATCTTTTTAATTCTTATTATTTTATTTATTTTTTTAATGGTATGATGACCCAAATTTCTTTGAAATTGAAACGGTTTGTTTTGCAGGCCTGGGCTTTATCGAGGACAATGAGATCTTTGACAATGCAATGGCAGGAGTGTGGATTAAGACAGACAGCAACCCAACCCTGCGAAGGAATAAGATCCATGATGGGCGAGATGGCGGAATCTGCATATTTAATGGCGGAAGAGGTAACTATGTTGACATGAATCGCTGTTGTTGGACTATTGAATACGATAAACCCCTGCCCACTCACAAATTCACCTATTTAGTCTCTCTCCCCCGCACACACCGTGAATTTATTGCACAGGAAAAGATGCATGAAAAGAGTGAAATTGTCATGGTGTTCATTCAGGGACGGAACATTCGTATCAGTTTAGCTTTGCGCTCAGTATTTTGTGGCACAATGGAGGTATATTCTTAGTAAGGAGAGCAGAACGTTTACATGAAGACAAACAACTCAGACTGGAGAGAAATGAAAGTCGTATTTGCCAGGCTGGTCAAATTGGCTTTCAAATCTTGTGAGTCGTTGTTTTCAGGTGCTCTCATTTTTTGACTGGCTCATATTTCACTGAAAACAACTGGGAGGCTGCAGTTGTGAGATAATGTATGTGTTTTAGTCTGCTGCTGTTTCATTCTACTCTCGCTTTATTTATGTATGTATTATAATTATAAAAATATTTTTTTTGACACAAAGTTGCTGTGGTTAGATGTCAGTTATTTTTTTAATGTACTTACTGGAATTTCTTTTCCATTTACAAAGATAATTGTGGAATAACAGTAGCTTTCTTTGGTATTTTAAAATGGATGTAAATTGCCATTCGTGTCTTCCTTCAGGTTTGCTTGAAGAAAATGACATCTTCAGAAATGCCCAGGCAGGCGTCCTCATCAGCACCAACAGTCACCCCGTCTTGAGGAAAAATAGAATATTTGACGGCTTTGCCGCAGGTCAGTTCACCTGAAATCCAGAATTGAGTGTAATTACAGAGCGTTAAAAAAAGACAACGTATAGCTGAACCCCATTTGTTTTCACCAGGTATCGAGATCACCAATCATGCCACAGCGACTTTAGAGGGCAATCAGATCTTCAATAATCGCTTCGGAGGGCTTTTTCTTGCATCTGGTGTCAACGTTACGATGAAAGGTACTAGCTTGACAAACTTTCGGCCAACTGTTATCAAATGACAATTGTAATTTTTGTTGTCCTGCAGATAACAAAATAATGAACAATCAAGATGCCATTGAAAAAGCTGTGAGCAGAGGTCAGTGCCTGTACAAGATTTCAAGTTACACCAGCTATCCAATGCACGATTTTTACAGGTAATTTCATGTTAAGAGAACCAGATAACAATGTCACTCGCTGTTTTTGTTTTGTTGACTTTTCACGGCTCCCATTTGGCTCGCCACAGGTGCCACACCTGTAACACAACAGACCGCAACGCCATCTGTGTGAACTGCATCAAAAAGTGCCACCAGGGACACGATGTGGAGTTCATCAGACACGATCGGTCAGTGCGCCCAACACATTTTGGACCTTGAATACTCTTTGAGACGCACCCCTTTGTATTAAAACAGCAGCTTTCAGATTGAATAGATAAACAATGCTTCCCTCTATTCAGTCAGTGTGATTTTCATCCTTTTCCCCATCTCATCACTCATAGGTTTTTCTGTGACTGTGGGGCAGGGACACTGTCAAATCCTTGTACATTAGCCGGAGAGCCGACACACGACACAGACACCCTCTACGACTCTGCGCCTCCTATAGAGTCCAATACGCTGCAGCACAACTGAGCCCCAGATCATGAGTCCAGTCGCGCCTCAGCAGTAATGGATGCTCGGGACCGCAGTGGAGGAAGAGGAAACTGAAATTTAAATAGACTCTTGCAGAGCATTTACAATGGAAAAAAAAAAGAGACTTGGACATAAAATATGCCTAGCTTTTCTGTTTCTTTATTTTATAATTAAAAAAAAAAGTGACATCAATTGAAATGATGCAGAGGGAGTTTGTGGGCATGTCGGGTTGCCCAAATGAGGGACTATGACAACTGGGGGAGTGGATCACCACATTGGAGAAGAAAAAAAGGGCGGTCATGTAGAAACTTGGCAAAGAGAGACGTTTTGGTGGAGTAAATCACCCTCAAGGCCACAATGCTTCCATCGCTGGGTGACCGAGCTGCTCGTACCATCCGTATGAGAATATATGAACTAGCACTTCCGCCCCCCCAAACATCCAACTCAACTGTTTGATTTTAATGCTTTTTGTGTAGTTTTGTATTTTCATGCAAAAATTTTACTGTACTTGAATGTTTTTATTTTATTAAATGTGTTTTTTTTTTGTTTGTTATTGTACCCCAGAATTGCTGTAATTATACTCATGTCGCAGTATCTAACTTCTTTCTGTGAAAGAGATCTGAGAAATGAGAGGGAAACACTAAGCAGTTTCTCCTGCAACGCTGTCATATTTGCAACACAGACTGAAATGGACTTTCATAAGACTTCTCTTTCTTCACACCAATGTATTCAAAATGCATAAACGTATGCATAAAGCAAACAAGTCAGCTCTCTTCTCTTGACCCACACATGGCTGGTTGACCGCTATTGCCATGAATCTCGTGGCATTTACATGCCCAAAAATCCCAACTATTACACCTTGTCGTTTAACTGCTTCATTGTTTCCATTTAATTGAGCCCCAGGTCTTGTGAAATCCCTTTCAGTTTTTCCCCCCACATTTATCAGTGTTGCAGGAAAACTTAGTAGGCTTTTTACTCCATTGAAGACCAGTATCTTCATACAGCACTCTATAATTTCATTATCCCTCCCCCACTTCATGTGTACTGGTGATTGTGGGTTCTAATTCAGACTGAAATGTATGCATGTATCATAACATCTAGACTTAATATATTGTGAAGTATTCAATAACCGTTATGTAGGCACTAGCTTGAATTAAAAGGGTTTAATTTCCTAGGTGAACATTGTCTTTTTGTTTTTTTTAATAAACTTTATTAGATCACAGTAAGTAGTATTTTCTCCTGCAGTACAAAACAAAGTATGCACTAGAACTAGGCCCTTCACACTGCACCTGGGTCAAGTGGTGTGTTTGATATGTGTGAGCGCTATGTCTCAAAATAATACAGTGTCAGAAAAGTGACATGACTGCAGATGCAAATGTGATCAAAGCATAACCGTGCACATTGAGTGCGGGATTGTAGTGTGACATAACTATGCCTAACACAGGTTTCCAAATTACATGGCTTGGATCATCTGAACAAGTGCATTGAAATGGGTCTTATCCTGCGTGGTGTCTTCAGCAAACTGGCAGAGCTTCCTGTTAAGAGTAGAGAAGTTGTCACAGTGAGCTGGGCAACGACAACTTCAAGAAAAAAAAACCCCCAAAACATCACACTAAGAACTTACTTGAAGAGTCTGCGGCTCATGGTGCTCTTCTCAAACTCTCTGGCCTTTCTGTGCCCCGACTGGATGACCATTTCTGGCAGGCTGGCAAGTCGAGCAGCGTTGAAGCCATAGCTCTTGGGACACGCCCCAGAAATGAACTTGTAGAGGAATGTGATGGTTTCTTGGCTTGGATCCTCGCACTCGTTTTCCACCATGCATGCCTGAATGAGATGCATTGCAAAGCTCTTACTGTTTATGCAAGTTGCTGAAAATGTACACTATTCTACATGCTCCATTTGGGCAGCAACCAGGAAACAATAGCCTTCAACATCACATTCAAAGGAGAATTCTTTTACATCTGTCCTCAGTTTATGATGCTCTACATTTATGGCATTTCAACCTTACAAATGCCACACGGTAAGACTGTTTGTTTTCAATTTATGGGCTAAACATGTTTTTTTTATACAAACATAGTATTTGCAGCTTAATTACTGTTTTAGTGTAGATTAGTGATAGCCTAATTCATTCATAAAAATTCAACCGAAGACCCTCTACAGATTACAAGTGAATGTCACAAATGACATGCTCACCATGTGGCCGAGGCGCACCGCTGGATTGTTGGCGTAGTCTTCCACCAGGGAGTGGTAGTGTGTAGAGAAGAGTGTGCGACAGCAGATATTTTCAGCAAGTTCCTTCACAACAGCACAGGCGATGGCTGTGCCGTCATATGTGGCCGTGCCCCTTCCTGTTCACAGTTCACAACTGAATGCTTCCACAAACGCATGCAAAAACTAAAGCATCACGACGAGTGAATGTGTACCCAATTCATCCAGAAGCACAAGTGAGTCTTTGGTGGCATGGTGCAGAATACACGCAGTCTCGCTCAACTCAACAAAGAAGGTGCTTTCTCCTATAGCGGACAAGGGGATTAATAGAAGCTCAGACAGCGGAAGCGCAGAAATGTCTCCTGGTTTTGAAACTTTACCGGCCATGATACGATCCGAAGCGCCGAGCCGAGTGAAGATTCGATCGACTGGCGTGAAGTGCAGACTCTCAGCCGGTACGAAGCAACCCAGCTGAGCGAGCACAATCACAAGTCCGCACTGCGGCAAAGGACAGATGCATACTTTTTGTCATTCTGTCAGGCAACAACATTCACAGAAAAACACCTGCATTACACGAGAACATTGGCGCTGAACAATTAATCAAATTCAATTTGGCAACGCAACGTAGTTAAAAGTAGTTGCAATTTAACAACTATAACTTAAGTACCGCTAGATACAGTACATAAATTTTCTCTCAAATGTCTTTGCGGTGCATTTGCCTTTATTTTGGCATTATAAACTATAAGACCAAAACATTCATTAATCTATTTCTTGAATTTGTATGAAGATGAAAATTATATTCTCCAGTCACATTTGACAAGGGATTACAATTGAATGAGAGGCATAACTATGGATATCAAGAGACAAAAAGTGGATAGAGCATATGCAACAAGTCGATATCAAACAGCGTAGTGTCACATAATTTCCCGCGTGCAGCCACGAGTGGCCCACCTGTCTCATGAGTGTGGACTTTCCGCCCATATTGGGCCCTGTGACGAGGACACAGGAGGCATGACTTTTTTGCTCTTCGCCGTCCTCACTGCCACTGGGGCAGCCGATGTAGATGTCATTAGGGATGAAGTCATCGCCAAAAAACGTCTTGGTGACACAGGGGTGACGAGAACCGGCGAGCTTGAGGAAGGGTGCTACTTGCTCATCGCCATCTGGGAGAACAACCTGCGGCCTAGTCATTGGTCCACCTCCGCCCTGGCTGTAGCGTGATAAGGCCAGCAGAACATCTGGAAACAAATTACTTTTAGATTAGTTAAAAATCAAAACTCAGTTCATCACTGTAGTCAAACCTCACGCATGAGCTTAATTTGTGATGGGTGATATGATTGGTCGTTGTCTGAGCCCTGAGCAACCGTGATGTCATTTTCAGTCGACAGCCAGTGGGAAAATGGCTGCCCCCTAAGATGGACAAAAGGGGTAGATTTTGCTGCTTAATTCATATTCCGCAAATTTAGTCAGAATGCCATGTTTAGACTTAGCGGGGGGCGCATAGAACACATTATTGTCAAGAAAAGGTTTGACTTAACTTCCGCTTGAAGCAGAATTTGTTTTGCTTGTGTGCAGTGTCTTGTAACGATGCTGTGGAAATCAAATAAATGTTTATACCAAGCACAGCCATGCACTCCACCGCAGTTTTCCAGTTGCTGTAGTTCTTGTCAAAGTTGTAGAAGAGCCTCCTCATGCAATCTTTCAGGGCAGCATCTCTCTTCTCCTCAAATCCTTGTAACTCGGAAAACAGCTGATCAGACTCCGTCGTCACGTAACGTTTGCAGCCTTTCTTTGTGGACTTCACCTCATATTCCTCTGGAATATTCCTCTCAGAGACGCTGTCGGGCACCTCCATTTGGAAGCGATTTCGCCCGGTGCCCCAGTACGCCATGTTCTTGCAACCGAGTCTCTTTTTCTGTCGGTCTAGATAATCCTGTAGCTTTTGATTGCAATTTTGGATGCCGACCAGGGCCTGGTCATATTCTGGGTCGAAGCCCTTCTTCGGAGTAATGACACCGGTGTTACGAGCTTTCTGGTGGTCGAAAGCCGTCTCCCAGCGCTTGAGTTCAGCCGAGAGGTCAGGAAAGAGACCGCCACTGTCACTTTGAAGACTGACCACTTGGCAAAGTAATTTGGACTGAAAGTCGCCAGTAACTGATGCAAAGACATTGACAATCTCCTGCATCGTTTGGAAACCTTCGAGCGCAGACAGAAAGTCTGCTATTTTCCTCTTGCTGTAGGTGACGTCCTCATAGAGGACCGCCCTGCTGTCCGGGTGGTTCTGACCCTTCAGTGGTGTGCCAATGCTGTGAATTTTACTCAGGAGGCGCTCCAAATCTGGGAGTTTCTTCAGCAGGTCAGAAACTTCGGACACTTGCGCTTGAGCAGCCATCAGGTCTTCCAGCGCATCCAGTCTATCCCTGATGGATGTTGGGTTACACAGAGGAGCACAGAGCCACTGCTTGAGCAGCCGTTTTCCAAAGGGGCTGGAGCAGGTGTCCAGACGCTCGAGCAGCGTTCCTTCCGTACCTCCAGAACCGTTCTGAAAGATCTCAAGGTTTGCCAGAGTCACTCCATCCAAGACCATGCGCTGGCGAGTCTGAGCAAAGAAACTTTTCCGTCCGTCAGCTTTGTCCATTTCAACGTCGACAGGGGTGTATTCTTCAAAATTGGCCATGGAGAGGAGCTCCTGGTCCACGAGACACTTTTTCAAGTAGAAGATGCATCCACCCAATGAGGAGAGTGCCAGCTCGTAGCCATCCTTGGGGGTAAGACCGAGCGAATCACTCTCGGAGGTCATTTTTTTAAGAACAGCTGGGAGAAAACCTCTCCCTGTCCCCTGGTCCTTGCCCGCACTCTCTCGAAAGTAGTCTTCCTCTGAAAGATTTTTCAGAGTGTTCTGAGCATCCCAGAATTGAGTGCTTGCATTCAGTCCCTCCTGCAGCGCCGAGGAGAGAGAAGCCTTAAGTATTTTGCGCGTTTCGACGGATGGGTTCCCCTTTTCGAAAAGCACTTCAGCGGGCGCAAAGTGTGCTATCAGGGTGCGTAGACGTGAACAGTGTCGGTCGTCTGGAAACTGACCAACATGGAAGCAGCCAACAGAGGTATCGACAAAGCAGACTCCGTAAGTGCGGCAGCAACCCCCCTTTCCTTCATCTTCGGGTTTCTCCTTTAAACTGAGCAAAAACTTGCTCTGACTCTCAGTCGGGGTACCGTCTAACACGCTGTAGGTTTGGGTGCCTCGCGTTATGATCCTGCACACTTCTCTTTTCACAACACGGTCAAACTTGGTGGGTTTGAGCAGAGTCTTACACCGTGCTTCCATCATTTCTGGGGTTTCGGTCTGCTCCACACGTGCCACCTTGTAGCCCTTCTGGACCAGTACGTCTGAGAAGCGCGCGAACCCAATTTCTGGAAAGCCAGAGTGTGCCCAGGTCCCTTTCATAAAAGTCAATCCAAGCTCATTGACTCCGATCACGGCATCCATGTGGTAGAGTTCGTAGAACTTCCCAACCTTATAGAAAATAACAGTGTCGAACATCTGGGATTTGATCATCCACCACTGACGTATACCAGGAGTGTTTCGGTTGTTGAAGTCTTCCGGCACATACAGGGTGGTCGGATCATACCCGTCATCCGTCACTTTGCGCCTTTGGCCATCTTTCCTCTTGTGATCCTGCAACCACTCCAGCTTCTCGTGGTCCCAAATTGTGGATCCTCCACCAGTACCTGACCCAGTAGCCTGGCTTTCAAAGCTGTCAGGGGCTGAAAAGGCGGACAAACGAGATTTTGTGTTGACAGATAGAGATGCTAGAGGTCTTTTCGGTGCACTGGAAGGGGTGCTGATTATCTTTGGCTTTGCTGATGCAGGCTTGTCCACGGACCGTTTACGTTTTACAGGCTTAACTGGGCTTTCCGCTTCAGACTCTTGTGTGCTCTCTGCTTCTTCGACCTCGCTGCTCACCGTAGCCTCTTCCTCTTCATCCTCGCTGCTGCTCGAGGCTTGCTCAGGTTTAAATTCATCATCAGATCCCTCACTATCTGAGGCCACGACGATGCGGCGTCGCTTGGCTTTATTTCCCTTCGACCGGGATGGACGTGGACCGACCCTGGATGATTTTACTTCCTCATTCTTCTCTTGATCCTCATCGCTGACCTCATCATCAATCATTGTCGGTTTATCGAGCTGATAACATAAATTAAAAAAGTACACATTATTAAATTGAAAGCATGGGATGGTTGTTACTTTACCGTTAGCCTATTTACATCCAATTGGACAACAAATTAAATAAGATTGCGTCACCTCCATTTCTTCTTCTTCTTCGTCATCCGATGGATCTGTGCAGTGAGGCATTTTTAATCGTTTTTCTGGGCTATCGAACAAGACTTTGTCCGCAAGTTCCATTGCATGGTGGATTTCAGGCTTCCCACTGAAAAACAACCCTCCGGTTTTAGCGTCACTATTGTCCGAGCCTGCAACACAAATGATAAAACAACTCACATCAATGACAGCTGGCAAGTTTAGCTAGAGGACTTAAACGGAGATTTAAAAAATGTCCAACCTCGGTACTCTCGGACGTATTTGGTGCTGACCCATCCCCGTGTGGGTGGTTCATCAAAAAAATGGACATGTAAACGTTGGGCTCGACCGCGGCCTCGCATCTGCTGTCCAGTCAGCGGTTGAGGTACCACCATGCATGGCCACCATGGATGCCCCTCCAACTTTGTCCAAACAAGAGAGCCAGCACTGAATGAGCATGTGAAGCTCCTGAAAGCAAAAATGAAATCCAACAATAATGCCAAATCAGACGTTTGTGTGTCATTCGGTGTGGTTCACTGCAGACGTTTATTCCTGAAAAATACATCAATAACCATGACGGGGGGGGGGGGAATGATTATAAAACATACCCCTTAGCCATGCCATCAACCTGTTATTTGGCATCTCTCATACAATGTAAGACATATCAACATTGTGGTTGATGCTATTTTTTATTTTTAAACGATAAATTGGTAACAGACTTCTGGTCATTTAGCATTCAAACTGGAGAAATACATAATCTTTGCATTTGTTTCTAATCTATTACTTGAATGTCAAGGAACGTTATTTTACATCACTTACACCATTCATTAGCAACTATAGCAAGGGGGCGGGGGGGGGGCTAAATACAGTTTGTGCACAAATTATCCAGGAATTAGGCAGAGCCAATAAAGAATAGCAAGATTAACTCACGCGTCTTTTGGTGTTGACGCCTTGTCGCCGAATAGTTTGTTGAATCCTCCTTTCGCATTCTTAACGACACTTTTTGATTTGACTTTGGTGGCCTTGCTCGGGGGTAGTTTAGCTTCTTCTTTAGGAGACGAATTGGACTTGTCGATGGAGGACGGCAAATCGGCCTCTACCGGGTGTGCACTGGGCTTCGGTTTGGACACCGGCGGCGGAGACTTTGAGAAGAAATTGAGAAGTGAGCTTTGCTTCGCCATGAAGAACCTCCACCGTGACAAGTTACAAATTTAGCTGTTGCTAAGTTCAGCTCCCTACGCCATGAACACGCAGCACGAGCAGCCCGTGTTCGCGGGGAAACACACGCGCGTCAAGAGGAAGGCGCGGCTACAACCATTGTCATCCAATGACAAACGAGAACTGGGGAACTCGGATGTCACGTGGTCCAAACATCACGGTCACCCAGAAATGACGTGGTCTTAAACTCGGAACCAGGAAGAGCGCCTGGTTTGACAAAAGTGGTCACAAATGCAAATTGCAAGCATGGCGTCTGTCATCTGACGTCTGGAAAAGAAAGTCAACAAAATAATTTTCCACCTAGAAATATCAAAACCACGACAAAAGCATTATATTAAACAGAGAGACATTTCAGTCGTCATTTACACGCAGTTGGCAGATGAGTCCCTTTTGTTTCTTTCATAAAGCTGTACTAATGTAATGTATTTTCTAAATGAAAATGGAAGGTTCCTTCAAATTAATCGAAATTTCAGCTTAAAGTAGCTCATCAATGTAGACTTGCGCTTTGGAACCGTGAATGTGAACGTTTGAGTTACACAGTGCCCCTAGATGTTGGAGAGGCCCTGGTTTGCTCCCTGACTGCTGTCGAGGTGCCTAGGAGCAAGTTATTGTACCCGCCTTCACAACTCAGGAGGTGCAGCACTGGACACCCCTTTACTATGACATCTGTACTTGCATGGGTTACTGAACATGTGTAAAATCAGTTAAAAAAAAACTTTAAATAACGAGGACAATAAAATAAAGACATACTTTTAAGTATCGTATGCCCGGAACTGTGCCTCAACTGTGCTTATAATAGACATCCAGAAGAGGGCGGCATAATAATAACAATACAGTACACAAAAAAAATCTGTTGCAGTTTGAGAAAAATAGTTTCAACAAAGAGCATAATCTGTCTCGCGTTTCCCTTTGCATAATCACTGTAACCACAACTACAGTATATGATTTAAAACCAGTCGAGGCAAAAAAATCCTTGCGCATTCCGAATTACATTATTAAACCATAAATTTTGGATTGTTTTCAGGACTTGTCTGTTATCCTCATAAGTATGCAATGGTACAGAGATATACTTTGTGGTGGAACCTGGACACATCTGTGATGTTAACTGGGTCACAGGTTGTTTTCGGGTCTCACATCAGACACTCTCACGCAGGTGATACAGCTGGCCCCGAACTGTCTGAAGATTCTCAGACCCGATGTAGACATTGGCCTGTGAAGTCCCCACCACCTACTTCTGAGCTTGCAGCTAGTTTTCCATCCCTTCCTCTGACACCAGGTCAGCATACTTGGCCTTCTTCTGCTCCTAAACCACCTTCATCTGAATTTCCCGGAGGGACAGTTGCATCCCTTTACACCACCCCTTTGCTTGCCCCGGACAACAAGAACCTAATATGATATTATTCTCACTTTGTTTGCAAAAAGTGACATACATTTGACAAGGCAAAACACCCAAGTGTCCGCCCACATCTGAATTTTTGGCATGTGGTTTGTGTGGGTGATGAAAAGCGTCTAATTAAGAAAGGATTATGGAACCTTATGTGGAAGTTGTTTCTTGAAGCTGCCTTTGGTACCATTTCTCTTTGAGAAGACACGTCTTACTATCTCATTGCTTTCAAGGGATGTGTAAACATTAATTGATTGCCATATGTCACATAAAACAAGGACTCCTAATTAATTTTATGCCGCTATGCAGACTGAAAACACTGATAATTCAGCTGTTTATAAGCAGTTCCGGTATATATAAAAACAACACAATAGTTTCTTATCTTAATAGAATGCTATGTGAGATTAGCTGCGGCCCAGAGCACAGACTTTAATGACTGCAACATTCTTCTAAAAGCGCAATATTTACTCTATGTATGTATGAGTAATTCTGTGGTCCTGCTGTATTAATTTAGTCCCCTAAAATGTACTTGGGCAAACCTGCAAATTAATAAATTGATCAATCCAGGTCAATTTGTTAACCCGTGCTATTTCTGACATCATGACATTCTTGCCGCCAATCATTTTCCAATTTTCCAGCTGAACTTGACATAAGCATATGTGACGAAGGTTCAGTCACATCAATCTCATGCCAAAGTGGAAACAATTACTAATGGTGAGGCTACAGTATAGTCAGCAGATAAGACATCAGCAGAAAAACCGCTCCTTCTAGTAGATATAGATCAAGATTAAGAGGCGTATTAAAATAAGCAATGCTATATACCATCTTCTTCTCCGCAGTGCTGAATGGGCAATTTAACACATATGGAAATACATTTTGCTGCAGAGTGCTGGGCAAAAAACATTTGCCACCCCCACATACAAAGCAGGAAAATGCGAGCATATTGCACCAATGTATTGAAGATTTTCCACAGCAATCTACCAGAGGCATGCTTTTAATGCACACTTTGTTAAGACTTTAGTGGTTGTTTGGCAGAGATAACGACAAGCCAATTGAATTTTTGTCAATTTCTCCATTTCATGTGAGTGAGGAAGGTGTCCAAAGCTGAAAGCTTTTCCTCTCCAGCCTGATCAGTATTCATTTGATTTTATCTGATGCAAACTGCTCAGAGGTTTTATTGCATTGGAAGCTGGCTGTCACTGAAGAATTTATGCAATAATAAACACCTCTGTATGCTGATCGGAGGAAGAGATCATAATGTACTTCATTTGCTGAATTGGTGAGTTTCCCTTATCTATTAACCCCTCTCTTCTCCCTATCTATCCCCTTGGTAATTGAAAGAGCAGATGTCATAAGGTAATTGGCTCATTACTCTCTGGCTGCTGAGTCCGTTTACATGTAAATGTTTCCACGACTTCACGTTTTCACTTGAACTTGCGTACTGTATGCACTCTCACCAGGTCCCATCGACACTTCAGTAGAACTGGTGAATGCAATCTGTTCTGTATCGCTGGTTCATTCTCAATTTCCTCTAATTTCACCTATTTTTTTTTTCCATAGACATCAATTGTGCTCGGGATTCAACTGTTTCACCAGCAAACTGTCACCGCCCTAAAACCTTTATTAGCTGTACAGGCAGTTAAACGCTTGAAGTAAGATTTGACCACTCTTAACTGTCAGACAAGTACAAATGTACAATCTCCAATATCAAAGAATTTATGATGTTGTGATAATATATAAAAAAAACAGAATAAAGTGATCGATCATTCGTCATTCAATCATTTAGATTTTGATGTCTGCAACACATTCCCAAAAAAGCTGGGACAGAGTTATAATTAACACTACGTTCCATCAACTTTCATTTTAACAACACTCAATAAGCGGAACTGAGGACACGAACTGGTTTTAGTAGGTGGAATTCTTTTCAATTCGTGCTTGTGGCAGAATTGTAATTGTTGAACTGTCTGGGGTCTCAGTTGTCAAATTTTGTGCTTCATAATGTGGCACACATTTTCAATGGGAGAAAGGTCTTGACGGCTGGCAAGCCAGTCAGGTACTCACACGCTTTTACGACAAAGCCATGCTGTTGGAACATATGCAGAGTGTGGCTTGGTAAAATAGGCAGGGATGTCCCTGAAAAGATGTTGCTTAGATGGTAGCATATGTTACCTCAAACCCTGAATGTACCTTTACGTATTAATGATGCCCTCCACAGATGTGCAAATTACCCATGCCATGGGCACTAACACAACCCCATGTCATCATAGATGCTGGATTTTGAGCATTGCACTGATAACAATATGGATGGTCGATTTTCTCTTTGACCAGACTGACACAACGCCCATGACTTCCAAAAAAATGGCGAAATGTGGATTCGTCAGACCACAGAACACTTTCGACAGACCACTATGAAGTCATCAGGCATATGTAGGAATAGTTGTTACAATTGTATTATTGTCAACATGTTCTGTAGCGTTGTGCATTATGTTGTATTATTGTTATGTTACATTAAATGTTCTGTAAAGCATTTTGTTACTGTTGCAGCTTTTGTGAAAGTGCCATATAAATATGTATTGTATTACATTGTATAGCAGGATGAAAGGGGCTACACTGACACCACCACCCTACCTCTGCTCAGACTTCTGTCGGAGGAAAATTGACAAGTCTACTTTGTCCACTCTTCTCTGTTGGTCCAAATCAGACAGCAGAGTGTCAAATTAATGTGTAAAAAATGGAGCCCACATTGCTCTGCAACAGGCGTTTTTATAATGACTCTTCCAGAGACCCCAAAGCCAATTTAAGTGCTGTAATGCTTGGACCAATCTGTTCAGCTTGACAAGCTTTTATTAAGAGAAGATGATTCTTAACAGCTTGGTGTCCTAATCACTTGCGACAATCTTAAAATGAAGATGTATTACAGACTACTCATGAATGTGTGGTACATTTCAGTACAATTTGGCGAACTCCTCTGCATCCAAGAAAGCAATACAAGCAGTGGAGCAAAACCAGCAGTGGCAATGCAGCAACGCAGTGCGAAGAGTAATGGTGTAGTCATATTGCTCTTACATGAGCGCGAGCACAAACGAAACACTTTTGCCTGCTTTTGGATAAGATCATCACAGAAACTACTTTACTGTGAGCCCATATATCTATATCTATCTATCTATCTATCTATCTATCTATCTATCTATCTATCTATCTATCTATCTATCTATCTATCTATCTATCTATCTATCTATCTATCTGAATGCTACTTGTCGAGATGAAATCCGCCAATCGCAAAAACCTGTGTTTGCATTTTGGCCATCGAGAGACATATATATATATATATTTTTTTTTTTTGTTTTTGTTTTTTTCGTAGCTCATCTCTTTAACCAAGAACAATTTTTGGTAGTACAGAAAAAAAAATCTTCATAATCAGGTTCTGGAAAATGATATTACAGGAAAACGTCAGAGAGCAACAATCCTCTTGGATGACCACAGTGACATTGTGGGACACTTCATATGCAGACTCCTTTTAACACCACCCAGCATTATGATAATGTATGCTCGTCCACATTATTTGCTCAGATTAGACTGATTTTCTTAATAAATGCAACTACAGATCCCCTCTTTATGACTAAAATTCTAACTGGCCCATTGCTGAAGAATCGACCCAAAGCTGTTTCACCTTCAGCATACTTTTTGTTCTCAATGTAAATTAAAAACTATAAGACAACATATGGCGAGTAGCTGTTGTACAGCTCTACAGCAAATTGCACCACAGTGTGATACCGTTAAACCATAAATTACACGCCTGGCATAATGACATCACTGAATTTCAAAGTATATGATGCAAATGGAGTTGGCAGAAGAGCAAGCACTGTAAAGATGCAGCCAAACTCCATTGTTTGGTGCTATTAAGCCAAAATATGATGAATGCTCACTGTGTGTCTTGCAAGACATTCTGTTCATGCAAATTAATGATGACTGGCCATTAATGTGTACTTTTTAGAGGTTAGATTTTATTTTTACATTTTTTTGGGGCATCCCATAAAATGTTTTATGGATGTGTTGCTCAAGATCCCCAATTAAATGGATAATCAAAGAAACCTCACTGGGTAGCAATGCTTGATGAAACCCAATAGCATAGGTCTTACTTTTAATTGCATAAATATAAAATTACAATCATTGGTATAAATGTGCAACTTACAAACATATTTCATTTTCATACATAAACTGGATGTTGCGCCACATTGCAAGTGACATGAGATGAGGTGTCAACAAATCGATGGATCACACACACATTTAACCGGAAGAATCTCTACAGGATGTTTTCATTGGCCTCGTACCATTAGTCGAAACAGAGAGGTTCTTGCTTTCAGCTGGAAATCAAATTCCGGGTCAAAAGCTAATGCTGAAATCACAGTCATACGTCAGAGGCAACCAAGCAAGCACGCAATACGTCATTCTGTTACTGAGATGTTTCCCTGCCTGCTGCTTTCAAAGTGCTTCAATGAATCCTGAACCAAGAACATGCAAGAGTCTTTGCACAAGGCCATGCATCATACTGTGATCATCAAGAAATGGCATTTTTATTGAATTAATCAAAATGTAGACCACGTTCAAGACGAGTACTTTACTGCAGATTCGACTCCTTTCTGATTTGGGGTTGGCTTTATTTCTAATATGTTAAAGTGCTGTTTCCCTTGTGAGAAGACTTCTGTGTCGTACATCTTGAGTGGAAGAGAAACAGAGGGTTGATCTGAACAATTTATGGTAACAAGAGACCCAGGAATCAAACGGTGCAGCAATGCAAGCTCGCAGTGTTCACTTTTTATCATGTACAGTGGAACTCGTCGTTGCGTCCTTTAAGGTGAATTTTGGGTAAGAAGGTGAGGGGTAATTGTTCGCAGCTAGTAATACAAAAAGTTGCATTTTAGCAACATCTCACAAATTAGCTCGATCTGTCTCCTCCCACAGATGGAGGACAACTGGGCCCGTAAATCAACCCGGGATACATTTTGGAAAATACAAAATGGTGTATATTGCAACATATGTGAAAGCTGAATCCATTTTTTTAATGCATGGACTAAGGCAGTTGATTACACTACATGCGTGCATCCTTATATGAGCTGAAAAGTTATCACTATTGTTATATTGTAGGTCTAAAAAGCGTCATGTGGTTTATTGAATCAAATGACATGTTGGAGACTTGAGGTTGGGGAAAGAATTCCATTGTTTCACAGCACTGTACTTCAATTCCCCCTTCCAGCCATATTTACACTCATGCGTCTTGCTGAAGGTTAATGACAGGCTGAATTCAAAAGCTCTGCGGAGACCTTGTAATCACCAAACCTATGGCCCTGCAGGCTTCAGCCTCATTGGGAGAAACAAGGTTGTCTTACAGAATATAATAGGGACTCTTTCAGGACTATGAAGGAGAACACGGTAGCTACACGATGCCAATATTCCTACTTAAATGCCTCCAGGGTACACTATTTTTCTATCTGCAAGGTCACAGCTGTCAGAGGTGCATCAATAAAAATATGACAGCCAGCATCCCCAACAGCATGTACTGTATCCTCAAATATACAGCGCATGCCACAGTTTATGAGGGTTGTTTGGAAATCCGAACATTTTGTAGAATGTGCTTATTTTCTTTCTATGGGGATGATGGCCAAATCTAAACTTGTGTCTGTAGATATTTATCTTACATTCAGCCTCAGTTTTGGTGATTCAATTCTAAAAATCACAATTCAAGCAAAGTTATTTTTGTTTGCCATGTAAATGACAAAGGCTTTTAGGGCTAGAGGTTGTAGTATATCCTGTATTCATAAAGCTGCGTCTTGTCTGTGCGCCAAATGTAAAGAACACCCCACGGCAAGGAATTTTGTTTTTGTTAAATGGGACAAGTATAAAAATACTGTCTATCTAAAAAGTCTTTCTCATTTATACTGCACGTATTGTTTGGCCTTATCATGACAGCATGAAGATTTTACCACCTGAGTCATTTGCTGAAATTCTTCCATTTAATAATGACTAATAAAGTCAAAGTCTGTGCACAGTGAAGCTTCTCAAATACCCAAAATATGGAACCAGCGACAGCAAAGAGGAGAAAAAAACGTGATGAACTAGAAATGAAATGTATTGAGAAAGCGACAGCCTACACTCATATCTGGCCTGGTTACGACTAATATTAAGTTGAAATCAAAATTATATAAGGAGGATCTTCATACGGACCGTAGAGGAAGGCGTGTTGAGAATTCATATGAAGAGACTCACCACCTTTCCATATGCTCCATATGCACTTCATGACCACATCTGTCACTCATCATCAAAGTAAAGGGTGAAAGAGTTATTTATTTTGCGATTGTTTTGTTCACAGTAGCTGGCTTATACTTGACCTATAAGAATGCAAAAAGCTTCCCGAGAAATATGGCATGTTACCCTATCCATCCATTCATCCATTTTCAAATCCGCTTAGCCTCACAAGGGGCACGGGTGTGCTGGAGCCTATCCCAGCTATCTCTGGGCAGGAGGCGGGGTACACTCTGAACCGGTTGTCAGCCGATCGCAGGGCACACATAGACAAGCAATCATTCAACAATTTGGAGTGCCCAATCAACCTGCCATGCATGTTGGGAATGTGGGAGGAAACCAGAGTAGATGGAGAAAACCCAGACAGGCACGGGGGCATGCAAACTCAACAGAGGAAGGTCGGAATTGGAATGAAACCCTGCACCTCTGTGGCAGCCCATGTTACAATATGTAAATGATATTAATATGTTTTTTTTTAATTTTTTATTAATGGTGACAGTTTGAACTTTTATTACGTTTATTCAATTTGAAATATTTCGTCTGGAAAACGTATTCTAACATTGACCAGAACGGTTCCACATTGCATATTTCTGTCAAAACATAAATGTGGACCCAATTTTCTACCTGTGTTTATGCTGTAATATCAAAGTGTGAGACTGTACATCCGACATAAATGTAAAAAAAAAAAATATTTACACGCTGATGTCTATGTTAATCTGATGAGGTTGTGAAATGTGCTTATTTACTCTTGTGTTGACAATGAGGCAGATGATCATGAGCGGAAAGGTAAGCCAAGGAAACATGAAGCTATGGTGCTATGTGTGATCCATGTGGCTCGGGATTTTCCAGAACTCAAATCTGCCAGGAAAGACCGAGCCTGTGGCTATTGATTTGCAGTGGCATGAATCTGGACCTGACAGGAATCTTTTATTGCCCCTGCTGCCAGTGCCCGCCACCCCTTTTCTGTAAACCTCCTTTGTGTCTGTATGCGGACATCAAACATAATCGTGCAGCTTTAAATCACGGATGCCTCGGAGAAGACACTCGCCGGCAATAAGGACATTGATCGGGAAGTCTGACAAGGTGGCACAATATACTCTCCAAACATCCTGAGCCATTAATCCTCGCCAGCACATTAAGACTGAAAGCAGCAAGAAGATCAAGCTCTGCAGGCTTTTGGGTCACATTTGTTTTCGAGAGAGAGAGTGAGAGAGAGAGAGAGAGAGAGAGAGAGAGAGAGAGAGAAAGAGAGAGAGAGAGAAAGAGATACATGAATCTGCAATGATACCTCCCTTGACGAAAGCAGCAAATACCCAGAAAAGGAGAAATCAATGCGACTGAGTGAATCCTTCAGGGTTTTGTTTCCCACTTTAGACTGGCCTAGCTTCCTTCAATGTGCATCATTCAGCATATAATGTGCCTGCAGTCGAAACCCACTTACCTCCTTCACATCGCCTTCCCACAAACAAAAACTTACATCTCATTTATTGGGTTATTTTTTTGTTGTTGGTTTTTTTTCACATGTACATTTCCTCGGTACAAGAGTGTTTCATACATTGCAAGTCTTGAACATTTGTTTTCCTTTCCACACACAGCTGTTAGCGAAGAGAGGGAACGTTGGAAGGTACCTCTCTTACCCTTGAAGTCAAAGTCTTTGGCCACAGAAGCGTGTTTAGAGCTGATAAGAAGGCCGGTGACTCTCTTGAGAAATGGACTTTCGTTCTGTAAACCGCGGTCTTTTCTCCACTGCGAGCAAGAGAGAAAAGCACGATGTCTCTTTGATGCCTTTTGGTGGAAACTCCTCCCAGTGCAGCCCCAACAAATCTGCTACATCATGCTTATAAATTCCTTTTCTGCCACTCTTACATCAAGATAACACGTCAAGTCAAGAGAAAGTATAGACATGGTGCAAAAAATGATGCATGAGATGTATAATGCATAGATTGGTATGGGCCGTAACATCCAGTTATTATACTGCGTCTTAAATGTTAGTATCATCACTGATTATGGACATTCGTATATACATACAAACAGACATCCGACATTGCTCCATATGCTTCCCTTGGCCCTATTATGTGTCATTCCCATGGACAGAGCGTGCAGATCCCATTTTGCGTGTTTGGTGGTTGTCACTTGTCCGGAGTAATTTACCCTGCTGCTTGATGTCTCTTTATGGCATCAACATTTACTAGTCAAGGATCCCTGTCGTCACAGTGGAAATTCAAACCACATTAATCCAAACAGTCCCGTGGGTTTGGCTTTTAACCTGTTGACTTCCAAACAGGGTTTCTTCAACCACATGTGCTCTCACAGTGTCTTGGTAATCCTCTACCTGGAGTTACTGGTTTCTGCCAGTCTGTTGTTCATGATGCCCAAGGCACCCACTCCCCCAGAGAAACCGTTGTGGCGTGAGGTGCCGCACACTGTCCTGGGATACCCGTTGGCTGACTCAGAAAGCTGCTTCTGCATGATGGCCAGCGACACCTTGTTGGAAGCAGCCAAGTCTTTCATCGATATCATCTCCCCAGACATTCTGCGTCCCTCAGTGTCACTGTCACACGGTCCTTCCATGTATGGCGGATGGCGACCCTTGGAACCCGGCCGGATGGCATTACGTCTACCCAGGAAGGTGCTGGCTTTATTGCAACGCTGGCAAAACAAGCAGCTCATCTTCTCCAGCATCCAGTTGAGCACCTGCTTGATAACAATGGAGATGACATTGAAGAGCGAGTAGATGCAGCACACTCCTGTTAACATGAAGAGGAAGTTGGCCACCCGGTAGAGGCCTTGGTATTCATAAGCTACTGTTTGACTGCTAACAAAGTCCCCAAAGCCGATGGTACTGAAGGTCACGAAGCAGAAGTACAGTGAATCTAAGTAGGTCCAGCCCTCCACGGGGGTATACATTGCCGAAGCACAGCAGGAGATGGTGATAGCTGATAGGCCTAGAATCAGCATTACATGGTAAACCGAGGGTTTCCACCCGGGGAGACAGAAAGCCGAGAAGTCCCGCTGAACCCCCGGTGGGAGGAGGCCGCTGTTTCTGATTCGCCTTTCCCTCACAGCTTTCATGACAACGGCGAGCAGTGTGATGATACGCTCCAAAAAGAGATTAAAGAAGA
This sequence comes from Hippocampus comes, assembly GCF_001891065.2. NCBI lineage: Eukaryota > Metazoa > Chordata > Actinopteri > Syngnathiformes > Syngnathidae > Hippocampus > Hippocampus comes. The sequence continues at coordinate 1,964,907 of NW_017805277.1, forward strand.
GGATGGTGGCAGCGCAGCCCAGGAGCCCATAGAAGATCAAGAACACTTTGCCTGCAACTGTCACAGGTGTTGTCATTCCAAAACCTGTTGGGACAGAAGAGAAAAATCCACATTATGAGACATAGGATTGGATTGTAATGAGGCACCTATGTAGGACATGGCCCCGTTTGTACAAAGAGAAGTTAGTACCGTATGTCGGAGTATGTTGTCACCAAGGTTGTTGTTCTGTACAAATTGTAAACAATGTTTGGCTTTTTGGTATTGTGGTAAGTGCACAGGTTTTTCGAAGACAATTCATGTTAAAATCTGGATTATTTTCATGGTTCATTTGGCATTTATATCCACTATACATTCATGTGCTAATTTATTCGACATTCAATTTCTGAGCCCCCACCAAATTTAGATTTATGTTCATGTTTTTCCTGTTAATCCGATGTCACTTCTTAGTCCTTTTCAGCTCTTCTTCAATTTATGACAAATGACTACTAGGCTACCTAATGCATGCTTATACTGTTGGTGGAAAAGCACAATTCAAGGACAGAGGATCAAAATGAGGAGACAATAATGCCTGTTAAATGTCTTAGCTAAGCTTATTTTCCCCCAGTTTTAAAGTATGGCTCCCTACTATCATCTGATTTCCTAGTCAATTACTTTAAGTGTTCAAGCAGAGGCAGAGAGGCGTGCTTTTCATTCCCAAGTGTCACAGGTCCGGCTCTCAGGTTAACCTCTATGTGGCAGATGTTTGAGTGCAGAAATAGTCCTTGTCATCTAAAATTCCAGTACATTGCTAATTTGTCTACATGTGAAGGGGTATGCATAGCAAAAGATTTTTCATATGTTACTGCGCTTATTGTTGTTACCGGTGTACTCGAAATGTAGTACACCTGTGAGAGGCAGAACGGCGCTTTAGGGTAACTAGACTACAAAGAAGAAAGAGTACTAGCAGAAGAAGAAAATAGGACAAGCTAACTGGTGTGCTTATCGAGTAACTACATTGCGGCTGCCGACTTTATTCTTTGACATTTTTATTTTGGCAAATAACTTGTGAGACATGTTATGCAGAGACTCCACGCAACCAAACATTCTGTGTTAAACACGATTCAGGGTGCTGCTTGATTGGCTATTGCTGAAGTTCATGTCACAATCACTGAGCCCAGTTCTCGGCCGAATTAGGTGTTGACGAGTGACACATTAGGATTGGATATAAATGTACATAAAATACATACAAATATATAAATATGTATATACATTATCTTGGTCTTTATCACTTCCAGGCCAAGGTCAAGTGATTTTTTTTTTTTTCCCATAATGTTCATCCCTGATTTGAGTCTCCTCTAAGGAAGTCCTTTTTTCCTTTTGGTATTGAGCACCTTTATAACTACCCTTGGCCAGTCATAAATGTCATCAATATCGAGACAGCACTTCCTTTATGGTACTTAAAATGGCTTAATCGACCTTATCTTGCTCACTGACAAGCACTCTCATGCGGGCTGTTGACATGGTGGGCCATTTATTGTAGATCACGCACTGATTGACACAGATGGCTTCAAAGATACAACAGAGAATAAAACCTCACACATGACAGAATACATGGGTTTTGCACAAAAGCAGCAGCTGTGCACCGGTCAGCATTATGTTCGTGGGAAAGTGCAATAACTGACAGCAAAGTAAGGTGATGGCTTGCTATTCCCCATATTAACCTCTGAGATGAAAAGCTTTGAATTTCATATTTAATTAATTACCAGCCCAATTCTCTTGCAGCCCAAGTGAAAACTTAACGTCTTCTGAGCGAGCAGAGACCGTCTTGCGCACCGTCTCTCATTACCAAGCAAATGACCTAAGAGAGGCAAAGTCACCAGGCATCGATTGAGCGTAGCATTACAGGGCTGTTACTCTAGAGCAGTGTCAAAACAGATTAGTCACGACAGAACAAGAACAGAACGCAAAGGACAGGCGCGCTGCAACTACACCTGGATGCTTGAGGATGACTTTATTCACAAAGATTCCTGATTAGATGTGGAAGTCAACAGCAGAGACTAATGATCCTGCCGACCTCGGTGATAACATACTCTCTGCGCCAGCCAAGAGGAACCATCTAACTCAGCAGAACCCGATAAGAAAAACACGTGTGTGCTAATTCCACCAGTGCCCACAGAAGCATATTTATTCATCACCATTAACTATGCTCATCTCCACATGAGAATGCTAATAGCTAATGGTTATTGCAAATGTAATTACACACCAGAGATTCAAGCAAGACAGACTGGATTACTTTTATCAAATAATTGACCGCTTGACAGATTCAAGAGCGAAAGAAGATGCTGAATTGGTTATCAGGCACGGGGTGGTGAAAATGTGGTGTGGAAAAATAAAGCATGTTTCTGGACTGTCGTCGTTTGGTCATCATACATGCTCAGCAATGAGTGGGACAACACAAACAATAACTCTTAGTCCAAAACAAATGCTGTGGTTGATACACACATATTGAATTAAGTTTTTCAATATCCATAACAATTATCTGTAGCGTGATTTTAGTATGATTGGACAATGTCGTACCAGTAGGAAAGTATAATTATGTGACGTGAATAAAGCTGTTTTTTGAGTCAAGTGGCTGCAATAGAAGAACCTACGGTATGTTCATACCAGGTGTGCATTTTGATGAATGAAGGGGACTAATGGACTGGCAAGGCTATGACAACCGTGACGTGTATTTGTGCCCAAGTCTGATGAGAAGAAACGTTCCACATCGAGCTCTGTCAAGCAAGGAAATAATTGATAATGTAACTAATTTCTCATTTGGATGTTTTGAGCCTGCTACTTAAGTGTCTTAGTTCCCCTTTTCTTTCATTTATGTTTACTCTCAGAACCAGCAGGGAGCTCTTTAGTGGAAAAATGCTGCCGCAGAACCTGCTGTGTCTTAATGCACCAAATAGAGAAACAAAGTGCAAAACAACTGGTGGTGGAGTACTTAGAAGGTAAAAAAATTCAGATTTTTTCCCCCTCGTGTATACCAGAATATGATGTTCATTCCCTGAAGAATAAAAACATTTTTACCTGATACAGTATTTATAGGAAAGTCATCTGAGCATGTTTTTTTTTGTTTTTGTTTTTTTTTTGTAGAAAGGGAATTGGCTATTAAAAGCATGAAAACTATAAATTAGCTAGGGTCTATTCCCAGTCAAAATTATTTTGGTTGGCATACTGTATTTTACATCCCACATTCCTTGTGGTCATCACGCATCGTCCTTGAAGTAAAAATATGTTAGCTGTATCCAAAATTATTGAATTACAATGACAGGGGGAAGTGGAGGAAAAATAACTTGATTCCAAGGGCCCATGACTGACTGACACGGACACGGACCCATGTGATACGGGTGGAAGGCCCCAGGTGCCCACTTCACAAATTTATGATCTCCGTGGCCAACTTTACAACAAGAACTGTCAACATTGTAGTTTAAATTTAGTCAGGACAAAAATGTCTGTAAAACTACAACAAGTGTCTTAAACTCATACAAAAAATGAATAAATAAAATCATAATACAATGCTTGAAAATCTTGTTCAAGCTTTGTTTAATTGATTACACTACAAATGTAAGATGTTTAATGATCAAACTGGTAAACTTTACTGATTAAGCAAATAATCATTAACTTGGAATTTTATGCCACCTGGTTTCTGAAGCTGAACCATGACTGGTCATTTCCTGAGCCCTGAGCAACTGTGATGTCATTTCAGTTGGCAATCAGTGGCAAAATGAGATGGACAAAAAAGGGGGGATTTTACGTCATATTCCTCATACGCAATATTAATCCGTGTTTAGTCTGTTGGGGTTGCAGAGAACATGTTCTCATAGAACAAATTTGGTGTTGACTTCCCCTTTAAATCAATGCTAATAACGTGTTGAAAATTGGGTTGAAGATCACTTTTACAAACAACAAACAGGGGTAATGTGAGCTAAAAAAAAAATCCTGCATTGATTCGACTGGATGAAAAATAGCCTCTCAAGGGCAACTGAGCCGAGCATTGAGCTGAGTGTGTTTCAGACATGACCAAAAAAAATAATAAAAAATCAAACATAAAGCTATACTAAGACCTTTAATAATGAGACCCCTTAATTAAAGTAAGTGGTATGTATATATTCACGTCCTTTGAGCTAGTATTGAATCTTAAGGTCCATCTCCAAACTGAGAACCCAAAGAGTCTTCATCCAAAGGTTATGCAACTAACAGTCCAAACTGTGCCTTCCATTGGCGTCCTGTGTCTTTAATTAAAGTGTTTTATAAACAAGCGCTCAGTCCAACTGGCTGCTCCCACCAGTGGGAATGGTCCTAAATTGTTCCGAAGAAAGAAGGAGCAGAATACGGCAGGCGTGCCCGTTGCTCTGATGATTGTGTTTCGATGACAAACAGGAAATCATTAGTCATGGGGCAGCATAGTGGGGGTCTATGGTGGGGGGCAGGACAGAGTGGCCGAGGAAGAGATGACAAGAGACATTATTACCAGGCCATCTGCTGAGGAGCTGCCAAGATTCCTGGCACTGTAGGCCACTCTATTTAATAAGAGCAACATTCACACTATGCAAGCATATTGTGCAATAGGTCACATATAGGGCGATGTGGGTTTTTTTTCAATGAAAATACAAGGAAACTGCCAAAATCAATCACGATGAGTTCCGTGATGCTGGATTATTTCAAACACCAACCACTTATCCACTAAACCAGGGGTCCCCAACCGCCGGTCCGCGGACCGGTACCGGTCCGCAGGGCATTTGGTACCGGGCCGCACAGAAAGAACTTGCCTTATTTCCGTTTTATTTATTTCGGAATACGAAATATGTTTTATTTTGAAAAATTACCGGATTCTCTGTTACATCCGTCTGTGTCACGCTTGACTCACGTCAAGGCACACTTCTCGGTCAGGTGACCGATGACGCTCATAAACAAAACGCTGAAGCCCGCAAAATGAGTAAAAAAGCTGCTTGGAGATCGCAAATGACGGCGGCCTTAAAAGTACGTTCGAAACTACTGGATCAAAGTTATGGCTGAATACTCTGAGATCGCCACAATAGCACTGTTGCTATTTCCGACATCCTACCTGTGTGAGGTGGGGAGTTTCTGCAGCAACAGCGACTAAAACAAAATTACGAAGTAGACTGGACATAAACCACACACTTGAGGTGTCATTGTCTCCTATTACCCCGAGATGGGACTGTCTGATTGCAGAAAATCAAGCTCGGGGCTGTGGTGAGTCGTCATTTTCATGCACTTTGAATTTGCGTTGTATCGTATTTTGAAGGCATTAAACATTACCAGAGCGATAAGTGTTGCGACCAGATTAGACGCTCCTTGTGTTTATTATTATATTTCGAAAACACCACAGTTTTCATGCAGCTCATACCATATTATTTTGTTGTATTAATCCGCCAGACCTTAAATGCCGGTCCCTGAAAATATTGTCTGACTTAAACCGGTCCGTGGGGCAAAAAAGGTTGGGGACCCCTGCACTAAACCATTGTCTGAGGAGTTTGTGCTTCTGATTTTAGTGTTGTACGTCAGTATCTCTTCTATATTTTAGTAAAACCATGCAAACAACAAATAGTGACATGATGCAAGATTGAAAAAAAAAAACCTTACATTTTTTTCTAAAGATTTCTGGAAGTTGCAGCACATTGTTCATATTGTTTATTCTGGTTACTCCATGAGTTTAAGCAGCCACTTTGTGCTACCTAACATTAATAACAAGAGTATACTCGGTCACAATCAGACAAACACACATAAGAATAACCCTCAAAATTGCGGTCAAACAAACCATCTTAACATGGAGCATCAACTACAAACCTGTCCACTGGACCACAGACTGGTCGCTGAAACCTTTTCATTATTTTGAAATTCATTTCTAAACTAATCTTAAAAGATGGAAAAAAAAAGAGCTGTAACTTTATGCGTAAAATAATTACTCAAGAATTCGACAGTGAAGACATGCCCAACTGCAAATGGTGACATGAATGTGTCCTTTTATGGCACTGAAGAGCCAGCCATTCGGCCTTCAGATTAATTGCTTCCCTCTGATAGATCCGATGGCCTTGTCCTTGGCTTTTTCATGACACTGTAGGTGCCCTCCATGTTTGAATATAAGCGCAGTGTCATAAAGCCTTCTGCTATTATCCCCATAGAGTAAACACACCTGTCCTGATGGAGCCTTTGAAACCCTGGCGCTCTGAGACCATATTCAGCAGAAAAGTTGCTGACACAGGATCTCAGTGATGCTACGTAGAATGTAAAGAGTCGCAGTACTCTCTTGAACGATATGAAAAATAGGACTATTAAATCTCGCTCATGTAAATAATAGACAACGACTGCAAAGGAACTTCAAAACACCATTAAAAGTGACTTTGTGCTGTAACAGTGAAACACAACAAGCTGGCTCAGTTAAATGATAAGACAATGCTCAATCACCAGCAAATTGATTTTTCACGCTCTCATCACTCACTTTGTTTTATTCGCAGTCCACAAGGCAGAACCGCTCCAAAAACAGATTTCCTGGCCACAACATTAGATTCAACGACACAATCTAAGAAGAACCAATGCAAAAAAACTGTATCAAAAATGCTACTTTTTCATGAGATATTTAAGGGCTGTTTGTTTATTTAAATTGCATGAAGTCAAGTCAAAAATTGTCTTTGAATTCTGTGTGATCCCATTTGTCTAAACACAGTATTTTGATAAGTATTGTGTACAGTCATGTGCTTTAGTAATCTATATATTTTTTTTCATCCATTTATTTATCGAGGGTTTTCGAGACAGTTTCTCTCATTCCAGGTTTTTTTTTTAGACAGTTCTGTAATGATGTCTATTTGTGCCCTGCAATTGGCTGGCAACCAGTTCAGGGTGTACCCCGTCTACTGCCCGAAAACAGCTGGGATAAGCTCCAGCATACCCCCATGCTTTCCCCCATATTCACATTCTAAAAACATGCATGTTAGGTTAACTGATGTCTTTAAATTGTCACTAGGGGCAAATGTGAGTGTGAATGGTTGCCTAATTTATTACCAAGCAAAGCAAGAGACTGGTATTGATCCTGGGAGGACCTTGCCTCTCACCCAAAGTGAATTGAGAGAACGCCAGCTCATCCGCGGCTCTGAAGAAGTCTTAACATGAGTGTCACTGCACCTCCCATGTGTATGTTCTTCCAGAAAGAGCTGCAGGAATACACTATAGACAAAGATGTTCCACTGTCAATGCTATTATTCATCATTCTATAAAAGCAATTAGTTTATAATATTCATCAATACAACATGAAAGCTTCTTCAAGGCATCGTAATAATGTGTCACCTGACATGAGGGAAATTTCTCACGGGAGCAGGGTGACTTAATTACAAAAATTAAAATGCCTTCACCATGAAGCCATTTATGGTCAAATGTAGAGTGTTAAAGAGTTTCATTAATTGGGTTTGTTGTGTTGGGAGGATGCTTTAAATGTGCTGCTACTGCAGCTGAGGTACACGGTGTCAAATTGAGAGGCTGTTTAATGCAATCACGGATTCAAAAGATGACTACCGTAAATACAGTGATCCTTTTTATTGTTTCCTTTGATGCAAACAATTACATGGTATACCAATATCCGTCCATCCAACCATTATCTTAACCGATTATCCTCACGAGGGTCGCGGTTGTGCTGGAGACTATCCCAGCTATCTTCGGGCAGTAGGCGCATCTACAATAATATACTGTGGTAGTTTGACTCAAAACATGTTCATTTATACAATTCAAAAGTTAAAACAGCGGGCACAATTAATCTACCTGAATTCCGAAAGCAGACGATGAATGGAGCCTTGAGCAGGTTTGTGTTATCTCACTGCCCGGTGTTGAGAGCAAGTTCTTTTTCAAGATCCTGTCCCAATAACTAACTGAAACTTCCTGAAAAAAATAGTAAGCTGATGCCACTGTCCATAGTTACGAGTTCCAAGTATACTTGGTTGTCTGGAACACATGAAGGTTGTGCTTGCAACTGAGCTGGGAGGCAAGAGAGCAAAGGTGAACCGGCAGCTCAACATAGCAAACGCCGATGGATCTGTGACCCACAAGCTGGCCATAAATGCCTTGTCAAAATACAACATTCCTGTAAAGATCTGTACCGTCAGTACGCTCAGGAAAAAGGTGGTGGTCAACTATCGAGGATGAGATCCGAGCAGAAGAGGTGGAAGAACACAACAGCAAGATAGTCATGGCCAAGCAAAAAGCATCGACTGGTTGGGAGCTCACTGAAAAATAAGGCATCACCTCAGCGGACTGAACCGTTGGAGGCCACAGAAGGGGTCTCATGGTGGTTGTGAATCCATAGTGGGCAAATCCGTAAAGCTACGTGCCACTTTACACAAGCTGGGAACTGATCACCCCAGGTCACTCAGGCAAAGGTGTATGACAAAAAACTGGACCCCATACAAATTTTGACCACAGATTTCTCAACGATGACATGTCCAAGTATCACCAGTAGATTTATTCGAGCACTGTATTGCATTGAATTGCAGTTACATTGCAAGGATTGCTCTCTTTACTCTTCTTGCCAGGAGGAAATTACTTGTCCATGTAATTATTTGGTTCATTTCAGATCATTTCCTCAGCTATTTTCTGTTAAACTACACTGTCACCATTGTTTTCATCAACTGGTAGCTTTTAGAATCATTGACACAGGGACTCCGTCTTTCTCATTTTAGTGCAAATGGATGACTGCCAAATAGTGCTGCCGGCTTACTACTGATACCAATTACGGGTTACCCGAGGAGGCAGTAGAACTCACTGGGCATGGCTGTTTTTTGTAAAGGCACTTAAAAAAATGTGTATTTCAATTGAAGAAAGTGTCAGACAAAGGTATTTCGTACTCTGTCATGTGACTGCAGATAAGCTGTTAACACAGAAATCGGCTTGCATCTCAATCTCCCAAATTGTTCTCAAGTATTGAGAGAATTTTTTTTTTTTCTTTTGCTTTGCAGACAAAAGATGATGTGTGTAACTCAGCTTTATTATGTGGACTGTGCCATCTATATTGTTAGTGATTCCCAGGATAGATTCAGCTAAAACAGCAGAAAAACATTTTACCCTGCTGTCCAGATCAGAATGGATGAGGAAAAAGGTCATGTGACCACAGGGTGCAAAGGACACGCGGAGAAAATGGTCTCTTCGCTCTGCTGATGCTGACAGCAGAATCAGTGAAACGCTCATCATTTTGAAGAGGAAGAAGTTTAGAAAAATCTGCTGTGTCCTCAAAACTGTTCTTGGGATCACTTCACTGCCGTGATTTGAGTCTATGACTTCCAGTATGGGGGCGGGTGGACGCCTTCGCTAGTCAGCATAGATTTATGTCCCGCAGTGATGCTGCAAAGGTATGCGCAGATACTTATAGGGCTTTAATGTCAAAAACACACAGGCATCATTAGGGCCTTTAAGGTGGCACCTGGGATTTTAATCTAATAAATGTTTTCTTAATTTCAGCAGATATCTTCCCTTCAGCCTCCCATGTGCATCCCTTGCTTTGTAGCTGACTCATGGGTCGTCCAACTTGTTAGTCAAACAAAACTAGACCCACTATACAAAGTAACAGACATTTAGAACTATGATAATTTATTTGTTGGATCAAATGGATATCTGAATGGCCTTATTATAGACAGGAAGATAACATTTCATAATATTACAAAGCTGCAGTATTTCCAGTGAACCAAACAAAATGATCATCTTGGATAATTACATCTTGTTGCTTTTTGTAGGAAATAGGACATTCTTGAAAGAGCACATAATAATTGTGCTCTCAATTTCTCTGTCTTATTTTGAAATTCAATTCAGATAAATCTGCTTTAAAGCTAACATGGATTATACTGAACTCTGATGAGTTCCCCTTGAACTTAATTGCTGTTCTTCTTCATTGCCTGCTCTATGCCCAAACTATTTTATGCAGAGCTCAGGGCTACACACTATCCGAAGAGACCCCACTGTTGTTGCTGCCACTGCAGGTCCTCTGTTGTCCATTTTTAACAGTGACATTTTGTCTGAGTCGGTTATTTCACAGAGCAGCATGGCACATCTAAAGAAACCGGAGGGCAGAATGATGCGAGACCCCCCACCCCAAAAAAGGTAGGTCATATTGAAGCCTGTTAAAAGGAACTGTAAAAGCCACTGTATTGTGCGATGGGGTGTATTTGGTTGAATTGCAACTCTGTTCCACAAACATGAACGATATAGATTAAAATAAAGGCATGATTTATTTTTATTTGAATTGCAGTAATTTTTCTACAGTCAAATGTAGCTACAGCCCAACCATTCAGAATTCAACATTTTCTGGTGGAATAAATACCTCATATAGGGCTGTATAAAACTTGGAATTTTGTAGTCATGTAAGGTGTCAGTTGTTCAGAGAATGGGTTAACTCAAGTCATGTGTTTTGCTTCTGGATTCTTGTAGCTCTTTATGGACCACTATGAAGTCATCAAGCGTATGTACAGTAGGAATAGTTGTTACGATTGGATTATTGTCAATATTTTATGTGATGTGTTCTGTTGTTTATTCTTATTTTGTATGAAATATTGAACGTCACTTGACCAAACTCCAAAAACAAGTGAGCCGTAACTGTCAGTCCTTGAGCGCTGAGCAACTGTGATGTCATTTTCAGTCGACAGAAAGTGGCAAAATGGCCGCCACCTTAGATGGCGAAAAACGGGTGGATTTTGCTGCTTAATTCATTTTCCACAAACGCAATATTCATCGGAATATCATGTTTACACTAGTGGGGCCAGATACAGCATATTATTGTAAGGAACATTTTTGACTTGACTTCCCCTTGAAGAAAGCAGTAAGATTCTAGTGGTCTCCCCATACACTAACAAAATGGTGTGTTGAATTTAGTCAATTTAATTTCATCAAGTGGTTGCATGAAATAAAATCACCTGGATCCAGATACATTTTTTAAAGTAGACTGTAAATCCACCTATAAATGGATCTAAATCCAAATGATTCTATTGTGTGCAGCCATTTGACAACTGAGTAAATTCAACAGACCATTTTTTAAGTTACTTTTGTCCTGCTTCCCCCAGCGCCTTTTCTTGATTTGTTAGGGAACGATGCGTGCGTTTTAAAATATTAACTTTCCTTAAAAACCGGGTGACAATTTAAAAAGTAAGATATGAATCTCCTTCACATTATGGCTTTGTCATTGACAAGACTGAGTGTGGTGGAATGCTATTGTGCTTATTTTTAAGACTTCTCTTAAAATATTCCATGTACAGTTACCCTAATTAATTAGTTTTATGGTGCCGAGAAGTTGACCTTGGAATTGATTATATCTGTTTTCATTTTTACGAATGGAAAAAAAAACATTTCCAAATCCTCCCAAAATTGCAAGTTTCCCAGCATCCCAGATGGTTTGTGCTTGAACTTTGTGTTGGCCCTGTTACTGTTAGGATTTTTAACAGGCAGCACAGTTTTTGAGTGATTACCACTTTCCCCTCGCTATTCTAAGGTTCTGGGCCTTCCTGTATGGAGTTTGCATGTTCTCCCTGTGTGCTTGTGTGTGTTTTCTCCGGTTACTTTGGCTTCATTTCTTATTCCAAAAAACATGCATATTAGGCTCTTTGAAGATTAAAATGTTCAGAGAATGTGACCGATTGTTTGTCTGCTAGTGACAAGTCCAGCATGAACAGTATACAACACCTCTTGCCCCAAATCAGCTTGAATCGGCTGTGGCCAATCTGTAACCCTATTAAGGAAAAGTGCAATAGAAAATCAATGCATGGATTGATTTTAAACAAAGAAGCAGTGATGTCTTTTGTGAGTCTAACAGTTGTACAGCAAGACTAAGGGAGGAGCAGATGCATTTGCATCAGGACCAATTCTAGTTCTGGAAATGGCGTTTGGGATTGCAGATGATTGTTTTTACCCATCACAAACCACATTATATAACATTACCTCATTGATCACAAGCACCAACAGTAATAACCGCACAGTTGGTTTAATGTCAGCGAGGAAGCACCGAACCGTTAAATGGTCATAAGAACCCGAGTCATTTGACCTATTAAATTGCTTGCATGACAAAATGCACATTTTGTTAGTCTGAGGTCACATTGTCTTCTGACCTCAGAGCACACAACATAGAACCTGTTTTTTTAAAAATTCTTCTTCTTATTTTTTTTTTGGGGGGGGGGCCTGGTTCATGCAAGTGTGCAATAATCACCCCATGCCTGAGTAATTCATTGCTTTTGAATGAATGTGGATTACATTGCTAAGGTGATTTCCATTTTATTAGCTCACTGTGATGTTGCTACTAAATGAAGTATCATGATAGAATATAAATATTGCTGAGTAACCATTTTATTTTGGCACCATTCCTCAACTTTTATGGGGATTTTGGCATAATAGTGTATTTATGGTGTCACTCAATATATTATGTCCAGGATGATATCACATTTTATTTCACCAGTAATTTTTTTTATTGGTATTGTGAATTTATTGTAATATATGCACTGTATATGCCCAATATATGCACTATATATTGCACTGTCAAACGATGACAGAAACTCATTTCGTTACACTGTATCAAGTTGGTTTAATATCCCTCTTTAAATGTATAGATGCCATACACGCGACTCATTGTAGCCCAAGAAACACGAGAGATGAAAAGCTAGATTTATATCTCTCTGTCATCGTATGCCCCAGTTAAATAGATACTTCCATGATTTCGCCTTCCAATGTCGGTGTCATTAAAACGCTCCATACACATCATCACTTATACATCATTATACAAAATGCCATAAAGTGCACTTGCAGCACCCTGCACACGCCGCATGAACATAAAGGGCACGTTACAGTGAGCGTCATTAGCCCGATGAGACCACCTTAATTACTTTATAATAGGATCCACCTGGATTCAGCTGACTGACATGCCGCGCACCTGGATGGTAGAAAGGTGACGTTATGATGCTGCATCACATCCCCAAACAAGTGCTTGTTTTACAGGATCTTACCTTCTCCACTCCACCTGCACTGTCCAAAGGGATCCGATAAAAATCTGTCGCACTAAAAGGATTTGGAGTTTTAATGTTCCCTGTCGGAGAGATATTGCTTTAACATAAAACGATGACCGGGGTTGTAGTTTGTTGTGGTATAAGACTGAGAGAGTCTGTCTGAACTGCTGTTTTGATACCAGTGAATAATGCTATTAGATTGCAAACTACAACCACAGCCGTTACAACGCAGGACTCGGCAAAATTCTTTGGCCACTGTTAGTTTTGTTCCTTTATCAATGCAATTGTGAGAGACTTTGTAATATCTCTCTGACAGTGTCAGTCAAAAGGAGAAGTTTGTTTCTACTTTTGTATGAAAGTGTACATCAAAGCAGTGAGTCCTTCTATAATTTTTGAATTGAGATTCCTTGTCTGCACTTGCAAATTGTCTGTGTGGGTGGCTATAAGTGTGAGGGAGCCTGTAGCGTTAGCCTGCCAGGGGCAAAAAGAGGAAGGGCAATAACCCAATATACAAACCTGCAGCTGACATGGAAAGCTACTCTAATTGGTTTGACCCTCTTCATCACCGAGCACACCTGATTCCTACCATGAGTACTTCCGAACAACAAAGAACATCTCTAGGATGCCGCTGAAGCATGAAAATTAGCCGAAATTAGATCTTGAGCCCCATAAATGGATTTGGAGAGCTGTTCTAATTGGCAGCCATCAGCTATCAATCAGTCTCAAAGGTTATAAATAGCAGATGATGCATTCATAGAAATGTCTGTTTACCAAATACGTTCAAGTGCCCCCTTTAATGAGCAGTGAATTCTCTTTGAGCACATCCAAAGTGGGGTGACACAAATGCGTTGGATGGAGAATAAAAAGTCTCTTGGACTTGTATAGGAACATAAGAGTAATAAGTATTTGTCTGATGCACGTCATAATTTTTTTCGCCCTTTTATCTCAGATACTTTTTATTTAAAAAAATGTTTGGCCTTTTTTGATCCACAGTCAAAAGTTAGAAGCGGTCCCAGTCATAGACTGTGCTGCAGCCATAGGCAGCTACAATATGAACAACCAGCAATCCTCTGTCCTGTTTTCCGTGTGCTACTCATGCATCATCCGTAATTTACTGTGAGCTGCGGCTGAATTCATCATATCGCGAGTGTCATTCAAATATCACTCTGTTTTTGTCAAGAGACAAAAACAGACGGATGAACTTGTTTGTATAGAATTACCTCCCTGATGTAACAGGTAATTCTCATAGGTTTTCTGTCAAAGCCGTCACCATCATCATTATTTTTGCAGAACATGCAAGGTGTGAACATTAGTTACTGTTTGGGACCCTGGTGGACGCCTTAGCTGATTTTTTTATTGAAATGGAAAATATGCAATGTGTTTGCCACAAGGACCAGAGAGAATGCCACGTTTTATTCAACACATCCAAAGGGAAAAAAACAGCTTCACTCCCAATACAGCTAAGAGTTGACTCTGCACAGAATATTGACTCCTCTGGGTACCATCAATATATCCTTAGTTCTATAATGTAACTAGTAGACTGAATCATTTGCTGCAAACTAATCATGAACTATTTCAGTTTAACCAATTCTTATTTTAATTCAAATTGCCCCCCTCCACCCCAAAAAAATAGCAATATCAAAAGTGAAGTGATTGGTGATAAGTTTACATCTACTTTGTAGTGATGCTCTGAAGTAAAATCTGCGGGGTTACTTTAAAAACCTTTTTTATAGAATTTTCAAAATATTACTTTTGCATTATGGACAAACACTGTGTTTTCTAGGGGTGATGATTGCAGAAGTGCACCCTTGCCATGGTTATGATATTATCCTAATTGTTTGCCAATAATGATTACAATATCACAACGCTGGAATTATGTGATAGTGGATATATTGGTAGCAAACTACAATGGACTATAAAACCTTATTGGAACAGTTGTCTTAAGCATACAAAAATAGAGCTGAACATAAAAATTGATGTTTCTTTCATAATTACCATTATAAAATATAGTCTGGTGAGAGTAAGCAATAACCAACATGAATCACAACAGGAATATCGTGTTTTCACAGCAGATGTTTGTGGCATCATGTCAGCCATTTTTGGAGTGTACTGTATGCGTCACTTTTGTGTTTGTGTTTTAGCCATCAAACCAAATGCGAATGCAGGCAAGACAGGGTTATAATACGTTTGGTTTTTGCGTTATAGTTTGCTTTGACTTTGATGTGACTTTTTTTTTTAATTCAGTTTGTGTCATTTTGTTTTTCGAGCAAGTTTGTTAGTTTTTGTTAGATTTAGTATTAGTTTTTGTTTTTTTAATCATATGGGTGGGCTGTTTGCCTTGTGCATGATTAAAAAAAAGGTTAATAAATAATGTGTAATAAAGTAAGGTAAATTATAATTCATGACTGTTTGACCCTTCATCTTCTGTATGAGGGTACAGCAATACCGAAATAAATGTTTAAAATGAATCCCCAAAGCTCATGTATGATATTAATTTGACCAAGATGAAAATGATGGCCATTTTCATTAGTGATAGTTATTTTTGGATAGTTTTATAAAAGTAAAATGCAGTTTCAGATAGTTTTTAGTTTTTGTTATTTTTCATGAACGAAAGTGGGATTTTTTTCAATTTTTGCTGACTGAAAAATAGTCCCCACAATGTTTTTGCCCAATTGTGACAGCTTTAGCAGGAATGGCCTTTCTTCTGTGATTGCGCTCTGCAGTATTCCCCCAACTTGGCAAACACACCGAGTGCAGCTCGAGTGTAGGCTGACCAAATGTAGGCAAACTTTTCATCCTTTACAGCCATACTGTGGTGCCACATGGAGGTGAGAATCATTCTGGGACTGAATCCTCTCTGACCACAGTGGGAGCGGTAAGTGCTTGGGAGGATTGTCTAGAGCTACAGGGGGATGCCACTGTGATAACACCTTGTGTGGGGAGGCCCCATATCCCTTTCATATCAGCATCTTACGCCGCACATGAGCCAAAGGGGAGGGGGTGGTATGCAGATCAAAGCGAGATGGAAATCCAAACAGAAACCCATGCAAGCGCATGAAACACTTTGGAGAGAACCTCCGAATCACCCCTTCCCCCAACCAGACAGAGACGACTGATTCAGTTTATGGGTTGTGTTTTTCAGGGGGGAAGAGTGTGCGACAAATGAAGCACAAAGGATTTGAGGCAGACAAACACACAAATACGGCTTCCTTCTCAGCGAGTGAGCTGAGTGCACGTACTGCCCTGGAGCTTTCTGTTGGTGGGTTTTATGTAAGAAAAGTGGAAGGCACACAAGAAGATCAGTTCAAAGTAAATACGTCTTACAAGTTACCTTATTTTAAGTGTACAGGATTCTCGTTGAAAGGACATCATTGTGTAAATATTCTATATACAGTATGGATGTATGTAGAGTAGAAGGTGACATTTTTTAGGTCAAATGAATCCCGCGGGATTCCCTTGTGTTGGGAGTTATCTTTACTTTTAATCATGGGATTGCGGTATTACAGGAAAAAAAAAGTTCACAAGTCAGGAGTGGGATCATCCACTAGGAAACAAACATAACCTCGGACAGGGGCGCAGCCATTTTTTTTATGGGGCCAACCTCCAAACTGTGAGCAGTATGTGAGTGTGAGACATTCTGAATTGGAGCAGGGCAGGAGCGGGAGTTATTTTCACTGGGAGAGAGCTGGACAGGATTTTTTTTTCTTTCTTTTTCTTTCTTTTTTTTTTTTTAACGATGGTCCTGGACTGGGACAGATTATTTTTCTGAGTAGGATGGGACAGAGAGAAAATCCAGTGTCAACCTCTAGTGTAGAGGGCAAGGTCGGACAGTGACTGTCCTCCTCCCATCGTCACCGGATCTCACCTCCTCCATCATTTAACTTTATGCTCCGGGTGGCAGAGTAATGGCCATCATACATGCAGGCCATCACCGCAGCATTGGCCCGCGGGATATCCTGGGAGGGACACTTGCTCTTTTCTGACCTATTGCGTGAGTAAATGTTACAGGGGGTGGTTTGGGAGGGGATGCAGAAGGGGGCACTAGATGGCATTCCAGTTGGTTTGAATCGAAATGTGGCTGCACCCATGGGTGCTGTCCTATAGCTAGAAATGAGTGTGCTGTTCCAAATGGCAGGCAGAGTCAGATGTCAACCCCTTGCCAAAAGCCCCTCGCAGCCAAAATGTATCACATGACTTGGGGGGGGGGGGGGACAGCAATGCTTGCAACAGATGCAACATTCTGCACATACGCCAGTGGAAAGGAGCCTATGGGACAGAAGCACAGAACTGTCAAATTATTGTTATTGTCTTGATACATTGAATACATTAATTTATGCCATGAGGGATTTCGTTTGCAAAATGCAGGTTCAGTTCGGAGAAGTTGCTGAAATTGTAGTTGATAGACTTCATACTTGTATTTTCATCATTCATGTGTTCATGAGAAAATCACAACGCTGTCCAATAGGACACACTTGACTGCAGCATGGAGAGAGAGAGAGAGAGAGAGAGAGAGAGAGAGAGAGAGAGAGAGAGAGAGAGAGAGATGTAGGTCTTACAAAATGCGTATAAGTTGTGCTCATAAATGTACACTTGTAAACTTGTAAACATGAGCACAACTGTATGTCTGACAACTAGTTGTGAATGGTGATATGTTATAGTCATAAATTTACATACATACACTGTGGTGCTATCATGGAAGCCGGTTCACACGGATTCGTTTTAAAGTAAAAGAGAGATCATCTACGGGAAATTGTCCATTTCACTTAATCGGTGGCAAAAGTATTTATTTACTACAAATGTATCTAGGCCAGCAATGGCAGAAGGATTACATGCTCTTCCGCTAGAGGGCACAAATCACATTGTGGAATTAACCTGCTTGTAACTTTTCGTAACATTTTTGTTTGGTGGCATGCCATGAGATTTTTTAATTGATTTTTAATGTAAACTATGTGTATTGGCAAAACGTCGTTTGGGAAACATTGGCTTGAAGGGCTCAATAATAAACACGGGTTTGTTACCGAAGTGTGTTTGTAAGGAAGTTCAAAAATTAATATGTCGAGGATACTGTTAAGGGTGCAAGGGTCAAGGAAATGACTTGATGCTGCTACATTATAAATCATAGATCATAAAACACCCACCTATTGTTGACACCACAGTTCCAACAAAGTAAAAAGCCCCTGTAAAATCCCATCGTGGTCTGAGAGCATCAGCTCTGATCCCAACGGCGATGGCCGCTTCGTACTGCCGCAGGAAAGAGTTAAGCTCCCCCAGGCTGATGTTGAAGGTCTCGCTGAAGTTGCGGAGCGTCCCGTTCCAGCGGCCGTGAACCCGCAGCTCGGAGGGCCGCTCGATGGCGGAGAAGACCGCGGCGCCGCACAGCAGGTAAAGGATGATGAGGAGGGCGAGCAGCACGAAGCGGCCGTTGTCCTCGTTCAAGTGCAGGGAGCGGCAGCCTTGCAGACGCTGGCCAGGCATCATCCAAATTTCAGCACCGGTCGCGCGTCGGACAGCGACAAGCTCCACGTCGGAGGAGGCATCAAAAGCAGCGGGTGGGCGCTCACTGCACCGCCGTCACTTCACTTTCTCGGGATGCCTCTCCTTTGAGAATCACTGCACCCCGTCCCATGGTGGAGTAAGCATCGCAGAGGCTCCACTTGGGGCAAATCCACCACTTTTCACGGACCCGACGAGGAGCAAGAGTTAAGGAGAAAAGACACCGGCGCATTGTGTCATGCTTGATGCCCGCACGCAATCGTTGCCCAAATCCAACAAACGAGTTAAACAATAAAATCAACCAAGGATGAATACAGACGAGCTTTCCGCTGTGTTTCCTTTGCCAAAAAAAATCTTTCACACGGTCTCATGCGTGGGGTAAGACAGGTGCTGCAGACTGCACGCTGGCGCGCAAATGGCGAGCTTACTCGACGTTACTATCTCTCCGCTAGAAGAACGGTAGCCACCAATCGTCGTTTTACTCGACTGCTTTGTTGCATGGAGGTGTGAGCGCAGACCACCCTTTCAGCCAAGGCAGGGGGGATACCGGCGGGAGCGGTAAGTAGTTCAATAAGCAGTTTCAAAGTTGTTGTTTTTTTTTTTCCTCAAAGCTCAAAGCTACAAGTTGTACATGATCATTAATAACAGAAAATATTCAAGGGCAGTGAGCAAACGTGTCAAAGTTATACACAAGATAACATGCACTTTTTTTCCCTGAAAAACATAATGTTAGATTTAGTGGGAACAACGCCGCCTGATAGAGATCCAATACATGTGTTGGGTCATTGTCTCATTCCATGATGAAGGTTCTCCCACTAAGTTTGGGTGCGACCCAATGCTGCTGCTACCATTGTGAGTTACATCATAAATAAACACCAGTGAGCCCATTCCAGAAGCTTTTGCTCACTTGAATGGTGGCCGGCTTCAATAAAAGTTACTGTGTCGTTATTTGACATATATAGGTGCACTGTAAATGCCATGAAATAAAAGCTGAAATTCTTACATTTTTGTCTCATATTCATCTTTTGATCTGAAATGCAAATATATTCAGCATCCAACAAAAACACACCTTGCTGCTCCAATACATTTGGAAGGTACTTGTACATCTCCTCTAGTTTTACAGCTTGATTTGCATTTACAGCGCCTCAATTAATGTCAACTGAAACAACAATTTATGTGTGAGTCGAGGCCTGATAAAATCAATGGTGACCTCAAGTTGCAGGTCAGATGGCCATGAAAGTAGTGACTATTGCTTTCAAAAGTGTAAGTGAAAGCTGTGGGTGTATGCAATAGGTGTGTACATTGAAACTGAAACATTTATTTGTGAATGCAAACACTTTGTTTTTCTTCTTTATTCTTTCTACCCCCAATTTTGCTGCTGTAGACTGTAAATTTCCCCAATGTAGGACAAATAAAGGATATGTTATCACTTCCAAGAAATTGTCACTTGGACACATAAAGGAAGAAGGTGATCAACTATGCAGTTTAGAGTTGTATGACTGGGAAGAATTTAGAGCATTGTAGAAAATTACAACCTGCATGCAAACTCTGCTTTTGATGTTACATGAATCTCTTTTATAAGGAGAGGACATGAGTGCTTAATCGGATTACATAATAGGTGGTTGGAATGATTGCATTTTCTAATCGAATGCATTGGTTTGCAAAAATCAAAGCAGAATGTAAAGCACGAGTAATACACTTGTCTTGGCTGGTTACCTCCACTGTCTCTATCAATTCAAACCGCTGACGAATAGTACTGATGCGATGCTAAAAAATTGGAGTGACATTTATTTGAAGAAAAAAACGTTTTTTTTTCCACTTTGAAATTTTACAAGGTGTGTTTTTGCAAACCCATGTAGGCACGGTGAAAACATGCAAACTCCACACAGGAAGGCCGGAATCGGAATCAAACCCTATACCTCTGGACTGTGAGGTGGGCATGCTAACCAGCCGACCACCATGCCGCCCTGACGGTGTAACCATTAAATTCAATGAATGTATTGCTGTTTATTCTTCCAGCATATCAAAATTTGTTTTGACGCAGCACAGTGTCCATCAAAGTGAACTGGTATTGAATTATAATTTGCTTAAACCACGTAACTGACTAATCTCTGCTTTGAGCTTTGACACATAGATCAATATTCATCGAGAAGGGCCCACTTGCAAGTCCTATCGTTCAGCAAGTGCTGAGCAGGAAGCTGTTTCACTGATGTAAACAGCACATGCACTCGGGCCATAAATGCACACCATAACCGTCTGATTGTAGGAGATACAGAGGCAGAGGCGATTGCTTTAAGACTGCAAGGGAAGCTCAGCTTCCCCTAAAATGTCAAAAAATAAGTGATCAAATATATGTGTGTACCGGTACATACAATTGTGTGTACATGTCATTGACTAAATATGCGCTACAAGGCACTCAACTTCTGTTCCGAATCACAGCTTCTTACTACTGGTTACGACGCGACTCTCTTCTCATTCATTCCCGCAGCTTCACTGTGCTTTAAACTGTGTGGACGCTGAGAGTCTACAGCACAGACGCTGGGCGTCTCGAAAATAGTCCCAATGCATTGAAATGAGACGAGTCATTGGATAAATACTGGTTTTATCCCGCACATCGGACGCTCAGCGTCTCTGGGAGTCTATCGACAGTGGGCGTTTATGGGCTGGCCCGGACGCTCAGCTTTTCTGCATGATGATTGGATGATCTGTCTGAGGCTGAATCTTCTTTTTGATTGACAGCGAAATGAGCTAATCACCGATCTTTTGGTGTAGGCATCCGTGGGAGCATTTTTCAATTCTCATTCTGTTCTGAGTTGAACTGGAGACTTCTTCTAATCATTTTAGCGACACTCTCTTTGTTAAAAACGACTAGCAACAGATTAAGCTTTTATTTCTGGTGTGTTTTATTGTAGTTGCTTGTGTTCGCAGACTGACTTATATCACCCCAGTTAAGACCCTGGAAAAGACGCCTTGTTGGTATGACAGGGTCACAGGTCATTTTCTTGAAAAGGAACGGAGAGTAGAATTCACGTATAAATAAAAGGACACATTTTATGATGTAGCCTGAAATTGAGCTTCCCCTCCTTGACAGACCAGCATCCGCCACTTTACAGAGGACGTGGGCTAGACAGAGGAGAACCTATCCTTCAAAACGCAGCGGTGAGAGCAGCTCCTCCGCTGAATAATGATGAGAAAAGAAGAAAAGGAGGACGCACAAGCATCTACACGGAGAAATTAAGCAGGAGAATGAGTGAGGCATTTCCTTTCGCCCTGCTGAGCGAGCGCAGCCTTGCCATCATTTCGAACCAATCCTTTGTCATGCTCGGAACACTCGGGAGACAGGAAGGTTCAGTGGTCGAATGGGATGTGATGAGTCCCATGAAGTTCTCCAATGGAAGGGTAGGGCAAAACCCTTGCCTAGTCACATTAAAATAAATTGGAGTTTATTCATTTAGATCTGGCTAGACAAAGCCAATTAAGTCAGCGAGCGCAATCCTCTGAGTCTCAGGAAAGTAATTTGTTCCAGAGGTTCGAAGTAAAATGTTAAATTGAGTAAAAGGTAAAAAAAAAAAAAAAAAAATCCTGTGCATTCCTAACATGAATTTAAACCGTTGAATAAACCTAAAAACTGTGTTAAGAAAAATGGTTCTGGTCCAGTGTAAATTAGGAACCCATGTTCATGTCAATAAAATGCGCTTTTCACATAATCCCAAATTAATTTATTCAGATGTTGGACTTTTATTTGCAACATCTACTTCACAGATTTGGGGTTTGGATTGAGGTTTTAGTTTCAGCCTTTCTGAGTGGAGGTTGCATGTTCGCTTTGCACGCTTGTGTATGCCACTCCTCCCACATCCCATAAACATGCATGTTACTCAACTCAACTCAACTTTACATCTAAAGAAATTTAACAACAACCACAGTTGTAAAAAAGAACATAAAACATAAAAAGTCAATAATGAAATTAATAATGAAGCAATCATAACTAAACAAAATAACAAAGGAACAATAATATTTCCAGTTATTCAATAATTCACTAGTAATTCAATGATTCAACCTAAAATAAGGAAGTGGTGGCACACCCAAATGTTCATATATATCTGCGTGTATTTAAATCAGAAATGACAAACAGTAAGCACTCATGAGCTTGAAGGCCACCTATACTGTACACTCATTGTGGGTACATTCTTTTCACTATCTTTTAAATGTAGGGCTTTTAATGGCAGAGGAAAAAACAATCTAACAGCCTGTCCTGTTTTGTGGAGTAGTAACACTTTTTTCCTCAAGTTGCAACAGTGATTCATCAGCGCGAAGGAGCTAGGAATGTGTGACTTCTCCTAGAGCTTCTCACCCATCAGGGAAAATTAAACGAATGTTCCCCGGTGTGTGCCAATTCTGCCAAGTAAGCAAAATTTTGCATTTATATTGAGTTAGTCATGAATCTATGTGTGTCTGTCGTACAGTTCTGCGTTCACCGTCCCTTGACGACACACTGTGCGACCAGAGTCCAGTGAAAACATGGAGGTGGACATTGGAAGGTTTGCTGCAGTGTTACATCGTTCCTCCACCCACCTTTTCTACAGCTCCCAAGGGTAGCCAGTGGAGAGCAAATGCAAAACAAAACATTTCTTGACTTCCCAACAAGCGAGGAGGTAAGCAGACCTATAAATGTCCAAGGGGAATTTCAGCATCACTTTCAAAAGCTATAACAGATATACAAGATGAGTTATAGACAATGGATAAGCGATGTAGTTCCTTTTCGATTCAACAAACATTTCATTCTGTTTCTGTTTTGTTTTTGTAACTCAGTTTTACTTTGATGAGCACCTGAGCCACTCTGCATATTAAAATAAAAGCAGAGAAGTCAAGTAGGGTGAGGATGTATTTGGTAATTCTTCTCATTTCAGGAAAAAAGCTGATGGGACAAGTTCACAATTACCGGGCTGCACCGGTGGATGCTGTGATTGTCCTGAAGCAGCAAATGTCTCAGTCAAGTAATTTTAAGTGGCACTTTGCACAGACACAACAGTGCTGCTCTCCACTGGGTCTTTATTTGGCTACACATTTAATACTAAGCATTTGTATTTGCAACCATTATTGGATGAGGCAGTGGTGTACTGCATGCAAACTGCTGGGTATACCTGCACATCTAGTGGGATTCATCACAGAGAGCTGTTTCCAATATTTGGGTTCCCTTATTTAGCTTTAGCTTTAACAATATGCCATTCTGAGTTTTCGTATGAATACGATTCCATATATGGTTATTTAGTGATAAAGGTATATTTTTACCATAGCTCTTGTATTGGACCTAAGAAGATTGTCTCGTTTTGTCACCAGTGAGTTTTGTTTCTCTCTCCCTTCTTCATTAGAACGGGGTATTGCCCCTGGGAAAACCAAAATCAATTGGAACCTATAGATTCCTAAAGTTGTGAGAAGAGTTCCTATAAGCTTCGACTCATTTAGCCCGCTGAGACTTTCAGTTGTACAGTGAAGGAAAACTAACATGGTCCAATGCATTCATCATGCTGACAGTCTCCAATGGGTTTCCTCCCCTTTCCTTCCATAGGCTCGAGGTTTTCTCATTTAGATTTCCAGATGAATCAGCTACACTATGTGTTCAAAATACATGCTGAGTTTCACCATGACCAAAAGGCAGAATTTATCACCGCAAGTCTCAAACTTGAGTTCTAGTATATTTTATTTTGAAATACCGCTTTTAGATCTGCTTGCAACCATTAGAAGATAAAGTTGTTGGAGGTAAATATATATTGGTACATCTAAGTTGTAGAACATTATAATACAGTACAAAGTAGATTCGAATACTGTATAGCAGTTGTGGTTAAAACAATATTTTTGTTTAGAGCATATCAGAAAGTAAAACTATATACAGTAGCAAAAATTGTATACAGTAACGAAACGGTAAACATGTTTACAACAAGGTGCGTGGAGCTAGTGTTAATTTCAGAGCCCTGCTTTGATCGTGGGGAAAAAAATAATTAATGGTCCAGTGGTATGGACAGAAATATGTGCACTGTATTATCTCACATAATCTGCATATTAATATAAAGTGTAATGAGGGTGTAAAATCACAACATGCAACAGTATCCATTTTTTTGTACTTGGAATAGTGCACCAGCAGTACGTACATTTTCATTGCACATTGTGAGATGCACAGGAGAATGTGGAAAATGTCATCCAAGCAGCACATTTATTCTAAATTTGGGTGAGTGCTACTCAGTGCCCAGAACAGCTCTGAATTTCAAACTGGATGTTCGGCAGATGTGGAGGGTCCTTAGGGAGTTGAACAGTATGTCATGTTGTCGTGGCATGGACACTGTGTCTTCATCAGCTGATTGTGAAAGATCGCTGGCCAAGGATTTGACAAAGCCGACAGCGGGGTCCATTCTCAAAGCGATGAGTTGGCATTTTACTTGGGTGCTGTGAAATGTGAAAACTCCAATTTACAAAAAGAGCTATTCATAATCCATCTTTTGCAAAGATACTAATTTTGGTATTAATTATACAATGTTTTCATTATTGTGGCTGGAGTTGCACATGATACAACGGTGACATTGTCCATCAAAATGGAGCTTTTGTTTTCTCTTGAAGCTTTTTTGGATTGGATGTCATTAGAATGTGCAGAAATACCCGTTGTTATGGCCATTAAATGGTGTGTGGTCAAAATTTGTGCAATATTAAGTTGCAGTGACGAAACTGTAATAGAAATGCATCCATAGACGGTTATTTTTATGCTCATGTAATATTCATAGCAGCAAGAAATCTTTGAATATGTTTCCCATACTAATCTCCAACAATACCAATCCACAGTAACTTGGATTGGTATCAGGTAACGCACCTCCAGAAAGTTATATTCATCTTAACAAACCATAAACATTAACCTGGAGAAAACACTTTAATTTGCACAACCCCTAGTAGGCTGTTTACCTGGGCAAAAAAACAACAACAACAAAACGAACATTTGTAAACAGACAATTGAATGATATAGACAATAAAATGCCATCATGTACAGTTGGTTCCTCCTCCAAACAACATTCGTAACTCACAACACATGTATCTCAAATCATATTTCCTCAATACAATGAATGGAAATGCCATTGATACATTCCAGCCTCCACAAAAAAAGTATTTTTTTTTTCTAAGGGGATTTTAACAAGAAAAATAGCATTCTATTACATTGTAAGTAATAGAAACATGCAGTAATTCAGTAGAATGCAAAGAACTTAGCCATCTAAAATGTTTGCTCTTCCAACAACGGCATCTCAAACAACTCAGGTCTGGTCGCTAACACTTCAAGGCACCAATGTAATAAATAAATGACAATGTGCATTTGCAGCAAGGCTGGAGGGTGTTGAGATTGTGACAAATGCTTAGGGACTGGGGTCCAGTTTCCATGTCAATATTGTAATTTCTCCATCTTAGACTTGCTGTCAGAAGGGCAATGGTGATCAGCGGGATTGCTTTTTTTTCCTCTCGCACAAAGCATCACTTTATTCCCACAGGCATGACGATGAATGCACAGATAACAACTCTGCTCCGTCATCACAAGGCCACACGTGATGCCTATGTCCAAGCCTGTTCGAGGCCATACCGTGACAAATATGTGAAAAAGAGTAAAGACACGATGCAGACCTGAGATGGTAAGTGTGACTTCTGGTAAACAGACGAGTCTTTATCCTTTCTGGGAGATGTCTTGTCGTATCCCCGAACATCGGTGTGTATCTGTTTGGACATGTGTTCATGTCCTTGTACGAGCTAATTGGCGAGCTCATCTCGAGATATAAATACAAGCCTGAGGCCAGCAGGCATTTTACTCAGTTACTCCCTCCTGTCACACTGTCATCACATATTATGTCCATGTTGTAAAGATTTGACAAACCCATCTCAGTGGCAACTCGCACAAGATTGTTTTGCATCTTATGGATCATCAAGTTTCATGGCATTGTGAACACATCAGCACACTCTTGTCTGCAAACCTACCACTGACAATTTAAAGACAAACATGACATTGTTTTTCTGCACCTAGAATTCAGCTTTATTCACTGTTTTCACAATCACGACCACGTACAAGTGTACCGATGTGTCCACATTTCATTTTATAATCTTAAATATATTCTGCAAGCCTCATCGATCTTATCAAATGATTAAAAATTATAGAAGCAATGCTGGCGCCATCTTGGTATATAATGGTTTTGTTGTGGCTGCTTAGATTACAGGCCATGGGTGACACATTGTTTGTTTTTTTTTTTTGTTTTTTTTTAATTCCTTAATAATTTATTTCTACCCTTATGTGACTGATAAAAATATTAGGTGCACACAATCAGGAACCACATCAGTGGAGTCACATGCAGGAAATCCTGAATTATAGGTCATCAAAGGTGCATATCACACAATTTATTGCTTTAGAGTTTTATCATATAGTGGTTAAATTGCTGATTAAAAAAAAAAAGTTTAGCTTTTGACCCTTGATTTGACAACCACACGATTTTGGTAATTCACTTCAAAAAGTGGATCTTTTTTTTAACCCACAGATTTTTTTTTCCCTGGATATAGAGGGCCTAATTCCCTATGAGGGGCACTACCGTACTAGACAATTCAGAACGGAACAACTATATGGTGTCTTGTTTTCATGAAAATTTTGAATGGGAAGAGCTGTCCACATTTCGATGTTGATAAAACAGCCCAAATGTGGATTTTTATGAGAATACATCCAAGTTGGCCAACAGCACAGCATGGCAACGGAGTTAAATACACTCACATGTTTGTGCCGCATGGACCCAAGATGAAGAACATTCGTGTTTGGAACATAGGCCTGAGAGTTATAAAATTTTGAGTTTAAATTTCTGCGGATTTTGCATTTTCTCTCATTGCTTGCATGGATTTCCCCAAAATTCTTCCCATGACCATAATGAGGACAAGCGGTAGGCACAGTCAGAGAATTATTAGAGACAACTTTATTGCACCATACCGAGAGCCATGTGTATTATTTTGTCCCGCTCATCTATCCTAATGTTTTAAGTAGAGTATGTGGCCGGTAAGTATATATGTACTATGCTAATGAGTTTGGTGGCTGAGAGAGGCGGGGATAAATATGCAGCTTTTATGCACCATGGTGTTCATGCCATCTGGAAATGCCACTGGTTCTGTCCACTGAGGAGGATGGGAATCCAACTGCTAGAAATGAGTGTATTACTGTGACGGGTGCAGCCTTGTGAGAAATTGATCCCTGCTTCATAAAACATCTTCATTTAGCCATTTCTTCCCAAAAAGCTGAATGTCGTAGCTTTGCAATGCATATGCCCTCCATCACTCAGAAGCCTAAACAATTACTGGAAAAACTTCATCCTCATATTTTCCTCATCTCTCTCTATAGTCATTTTTTTCCAGCTCCAATGCAGGACACCAAGACAGCAAATTGCAGCAGCTAAGTCAGCACCGCCTATGGGTAAGAGTCATCTTTTCTTGCTTCCCGCTGGAATTACAAAGAACGTTATTCTCCTGATTGATGACACAAAAGGTAAAATCTTAAAAGGTAATTATTTCCTAAGGGGGGAAGAAACTGAATATTATGGGACTCTCCGTTTGGGGAAATGCAGTCTTCCATTCCTGGTAAAAGACTGTGATTTATCAGTTCACCATCATAAGCTTCTGATTAGTTTTCATGAGCACTTGAGAACTGGCAAGTTATAAAGATCAGCAACCATGTGAGGGATTAGTTCATAGTGGATGTTGTTCCTTCCCATACTTACTTCCTCTCCAGGGAGGAATTCTCCTGTAAACATTCATTTGAATCGTCATACAAAAGTTTGAAAGGGACATTAAAGCGTCCCGGTGGGACTTGAGACATGACAATAAGCCAGCACGCGCAACAGGACAGCACCCTGAAGGCTCAAACAGAAAGAAGTTATGATGGCATATAAAATAGTGAAAATGCAGTGAAAAATACTTTGAAGTGTGTATTCGTGTGAATTTAAGAACTGATGTCTCACAGAGCGTAATCGTTGCCTCCACGCCCATACTTTTAGCACTGCGTCCGTGTAAGACAATAGATTTTAATCTCGGTCTAACTGCAAAGTCGGACCTTCTGGTTTTCAATGCAGTTCTAATTTTGCTTCTCTTTTTCCTCCTCTCGTCACCTTTTTTTCCCACACAGTTAACAACATTGTTGGAAAACCTACTTTACATGGTCTTCTAGAACAGGTGCGTTTCCCACTTGTGCTATATTTTCAGGCCCTGTCTGCTCTTTTGCTTTTCTACTGTAACTAGCGCAAAATGTGCAATCTGCTTCTCTTCAAAACTTCATGGCTTCATGGCGTTGGAAAGGAGCGTCGTTGTTGGTAACATCTGTGATGTCCCAAAATGACAAATTAAAAACGGTTGCAGACGCAGTGGAATTGAAGTTTTGTTGTTGCAGAATGACAATGTTTTTGTGTTTATTTTACTTACCCTGACTGGCAACAATATAACCACCTGCATAAATTAATAGGAGGCAATACAATTGTTTCAAAATTTCTGCCTTTACAATAATCGTAATGCCAAGTTTCTTAATTGTGTTCGTGGTTTTCAGTGGTATAATACAGCTTCAGGCAGCTCAATGAAGTTGCAGCTCACAGTAGCTCAAAAACTACAACCACACACCAAAAAGCACTTCTAAGATAATTTAATACAACAATGTCAACCAAAACTGAGAATTATTACATTTGTAAGGGTAGAATATTTGACTTAGCTATTGTATTGTAAATTATGCAAGCGGTCATAATGTTGGGGACAGTCACGGCCTGTTTTTTATTGATATTTTTATCACCTGTGAGCAAATACTGCAGTACTTTTTGTAGTTCAAATAACAAATGGAGAACAATGTGTACCTTATAAAGAAAACTGGAAATAGTAGTTCTATTTAGATCCTTTGGCGAAATGACCCATCCAGCGGAAATGCTTGGCATCAGCCTGCTAACATTTGGCCTTCATCAGTGATTTCCATTTGGCAAAGGCCACATGAACATTTATCCACATTAACATAATTACTGCCTGCCCCCCGTTTTTTCCACTTCCTTGACAATGACGAATTAAGATGTCTAGTTTTTGCACAAGTCAGAGAATAAAACCCTTTCAGTGCCACAATATGATTTTTTTTAAAAAATATACTACCGGTATAGGCCCATAATGACAACCTTTTTCCTTATCTGCCAGATGTGCTACGTTCAAGTGGGATTTTCCAAAGGCCATTATTGACATGGAGTTATCCATGCCGTTTTCTGTCATTCTTTCTATTACCCTCATTAGGGTCATGGGTGACTCGCACAAGAGAGAGCGTAAACCGTGCACTGGTGTCCAGCCAATGGCAGGGCACAACCCTCCTTGCCATCCTCGTGACCAGGCTCAGAACCTGGGGGACTAAGCCTTCTCTGTCGCCGCCCCCACCCTCTGGAACTATCTACCACAACACATCCGCAACTGTATTGACCTCCAATCCTTCAAATCATTTCTTAAAACTCACCTGTTCCGCAATGCTTTTAACACCTTTTAAGCTCCTTTACCCATTTCTGCTTTGTTTTTCTTCTCCAAAATGTGTTTGTTTTAAATCATGTATGCTTGGCTTTAAAGTGTACATTTTTATCCTGTGTTTTAAACTCTTGTAAAGTGTCTTTTGAGTACGATGAAAAGCGCTTTCGAATTTAAAATGTAAATAAAAGGCCAAATAAATAAATCTGATGTGATGATGATGATGATGATACAAATAGACAAACAACCATTCACATTCATATTCATTGGTGGACAATTTAGAGTTATCTGTGATCCTAATGTGCATGTTTTTGGAACTTGAGAAAAAGCAATCAGATGAAACCCATGGGGAGAACGTGCAAACTCCACATAGCGAGGGCAGAACCGAGATTCGAACCCGAGCTTTAGAACTCTGAGGCATATATGATAACCACTAACCCACACTACATGCGGTCATAATTCATGCCACTGAATCCCAAACTGCTCCACCATCCAGTCTTTAAATACTAAATATTGTTGAAACCCAAAGCAATGTTGCACAAAAGAACACTCAATCACTCAGTTTGTATTATGCATGTTAAATGCCATTTCACTCAACGCAATGCTTACCATAAATTTCCATCTCTATTATGAAAAAACAAAACAAGTTACTATGAAACGCTATGAAGCACAGCATGATACCGCCATCTACTGGACATCTACCCCATCCCTCAAGAATCAAGTTGCTTTCTTCTATGATTCATGTCAGTCTGTGCCTTTTGGTCATTTGTAACTGAGAACTTGATGTCTTTAACATTTGCCATCATAATTTGGTCATTTCCTTTACTATAATAGTAAAACTGCATACATCATCAACTCTGGTTTGCAATTAATATTTGCAAAATAATATTTTTGTCAGAGCAAAACTGAGTATGATGTTTGTAAAGGCACAATTGTTAATGTAGCCCTTGTATCGAATGCCATTCGATTGGACAGATGTTTTTTCATGCTTGAGAAAAACATGTGAGGAATGAACGATTGATGAAATCCTCAGCGTTGGCCTGAATCACAGTGACAGAAGGCACTGGCACGTACCATTGATGACGCCATATGAGATGCTAAAGAGTTGGTCAGTGTATCAGTCCTTAATTACTGAAATCATTTCCAAAACAGTTGGTGTGTAAACTTGAGCGACAGCTGCTTGCAATTTGTTCCAACCACAATGAAAACCATCAAATAACGTTTGGAAATAAACAAGTTGTTTGTGTTTGAACCGCTTGACTGTGTTGAGTACACAGGTGTTTGGAAATGATAGATTTGTATGAATCTTGGCATAGGCCTTTTTGTGTGGAGTGCCTGATTGAGCATTCTAATTTGTCCAAAGGTGTGAATGTGAGTGTGAATGCTTGTTTGATTATGTGTAACCTGCAACTGACTGGTGTAACCCAAAGTCTGCTGGGATATGCTGCAGCACTGCGACCCAAACAAGGACAAGCAGAATAGAAAATGGAGGGATGGATATCTAAATTAATTGTATATACCTGTACTGTATAAATAGCCAACATTATAACGTGAAGAAAAAAAAAACATGACAATTGCTTATCATTTGGCAGAAGTTGAAAACAAAATTCATAAATCAGACACGAAGCAGATGCATTTTACATACTTGAGCTTGGCACATTAAGTGCAGCATGGTGCAGAAGAGCCATTAACCACCCATTGTTCAAACCCATTGGTCCAAACCCCCTACGTCAGAGTCTTATGTATAGAAATGATATTTAAAAAATAAAGGCTTAATGTGATGCCTCAGGGCCCAGAAATGATTTATGGTACGTTTTTCCACCCACAACAAAGAAGCAACACTATGTTTGCGCATTGCCAAAGTCCAAATGGAAATTAATTTCTTTTCCACCAGCTTCTCGGCCCACTTTATTAACACCAAATGAAATTTTGACACAGGTTAAGAAGAAAAGCACAAACGTTGTTCAAATTTCCACCCAGGGCGTTTTGTTTTTTTCTCTTCTCTTTTGCGTGTGCGTATGTGTGTGCGTGTGTGCGTGTGTGCGTATGTGTGTGCGTGTGTGCGTATGCGTGTGTGTGTGTGTGTGTGTGTGTGTGTGTGTGTGTGTGTGTGTGTGTGCGCGCGCGCGCGCGCGGGGGTGTGTCTGT
>NW_017805277.1:1997174-2020303 GCF_001891065.2 Hippocampus comes
AGTCGTCATCTGCGCGTCAATTTTTTAAAGCAACGTCGACGGGACAAGATGTTCAAAAAACTCAAGCAGAAGATAAACGAGGAGCAGTCGCCGCAGAAGAACGCGCAGACTCCTCAACAGGCCCAGGTTAGTTGTTGTGCCCCTGTGAGCTAAGTAGCTAAGCTAACATCTGTTTCCTGTGTGCACTTGTGGCTTCGAAGAGTTATCGAAGAGCCAAGTGTTCGTGGAATAGGGATTATTGTTTTCGTTATCTCTCTTACTAATCTTATTAAGATGTATTTTTAGATACCACGCTGCTCGCAAACGTTAGCAGTCGGCTAACAACTCTCAAACTGACTGGCGAGCGACTTATTTTGTAGTTTGGGACGCACCAAAAAAAAACTTGTAGCTTTGCATTCTTCATGTTTTAAGTACCTGGCAGTGATACTCACGAGGGGATAAGTGACCAGGGCTCAAATATGTTTATGGGCGTGACTGTTGCTGTCAGTGGATTTCAGATGGCTGCTTTCTTTGGCACGTTCAAATCCCGTCAGCACACGACAGCTGTCTGCGTTTCAGTACGTAATAAGACGAGCGCAAATACTGGTTGTATAATATAAAATACAAACACAGCTAAAAAGCTTCGTTTTGTCAGGAGGCAGTGCAAGCAACTAGCTGATCATATAGCTATAATAACAGTTAAAAGTAAGAAATGGCTAATTTGTTCATACACAAGATAAATTGTTTTACATTGGCTTAAGAACACCGAGTAGCAATGTGACAAGCAGGACTAACTTTGGACTGGTTGCATTGGTGCGCCCAACTTTTCGTAGTTGCACCAAAATTTTTCACGCAACAGATTCTTAGACCTGGAGAAATTCTGCCTGAGCAATGTATTTTGATTTTCCTAATCGTGAAGTTGGGGACCCTTGTATGCATTGGGCACACCATTGAGCCCTGACAAGTGTACGTCATCTTTGTGGAATTTGAAAAAAAAAACATGGAATAAGCAAGAAAAAAAAACAATTGAAACACGTGACCCATTGTATTATCCATGCTGGTCTTCTCACGAATATGATCCATTTGCCCTATTTCAGTCACGTTTTTAATAGGAATGTTCAGTACCACTTTTAGAGGTGTTTGAAGTGCACATTGCATGTTTGTTTGTTTTTTCAATAGTTACATTGGCTCCCCAAATGCATCAGCTTTCCATCTTCTTTGTTGTACCAGCTGACTGTTAAACATGTTCAAATAAAAGGCTGAACATCTGACTGGTAAAATTTATGTATGACTGTAATGAGCTATTTAAAAAAATATCATGGTTATATTGTATTTGTCACAGTCAAATCAGGTTAAGGTTTGATGGTTATCAGAACATGCCTTTGCCATTATGAATACTGTTCTTTAATGAGCTGGTTTGAAAAAGAACAGGTCCATTAGTTTATAAAACACACAACAAATGAAACAGTATGATTAGGTGTAAAGCTGAATAGATGGAGCTTCCTTTTTTGTTTTTTTACCAGATGGTGTCTGGAGACCGCCGGAACAGCCAAACCCACCCATTTCAGCATGAGGGTGTTCCCTCTGTAAGTGACAGAGAGGTGAGCATGATGAGGAGATCTGATGGAAAGAGACAACTATTTATATCTCCCTAAGTTTCTATGCAAGATAAAGTGCAATATTTTCATGAGAGTCCAGTCTGTGTTATGCTCCGATCTCCCTAAACAACATCCCCTCAGCTAATAAATGTAACGCAGCTAACCTGCAGCGCTTAAACGTTTTAAAGCTCGAGCCACTGAAGCATGAGACTACTTATCCTCAGTCACTGAATGCTTTTTAATTAAAATATCTCCACTTTATGTTCCACACGTATCACAGTTTGCTCAATTAATGTCTGTCATTATTGTCTGTGTCACAGCCCCTTCATTGACAAGCATCATTATGCCTTTCAGCTGCTGTAGATCAACGAAACGTTTAATAAAGACTGTTATGATGTTTGACTTTGCAAAATGAGGCCAATCATAACAAACTATAATTTAACAAAGCATGCTAATATCAGCGAATGAGCAAGGTGTTTTTCCATTATTGTAACAGTGCCTCCCAGGAGGTTTCTTAATCGGCAGCATTGCAAAAGGACGGTTGAATGGGGGCAGAACAGAGCCGCTTTTAGTGTATGTTTTCATTCATAATTAATGCAATGCTAAGCGATTTCTTTCTCTGGTGAGTTGTTGTTTTTTTTTTCTCTAGCAGTCTCACTTTGAAGATATGGGCAAGAATGAGGTAGATGATAATGGGATGTTGCAGCATCCTGCTAAAAGGACCTTAGATGTTTAGAAGTACATCTGCGTTAGTGCTATTTTCCATCATAGGTTATCGATACCAAACATGAGATAAGCGATGGTACCCCTAATAGTTGTGGTCCTCCTCCATTTTCATCCACCCAGGGGTTTCAATTTAGGTCTTCCAGCCCTTCATTTTGTGGCATCTCCTGATGGTAGCGTAATTTTCACCTCACAAATCTCCAACACTTTGACATCTTTGAGCGTGTGTTTTCAAGTTTATCATTGAAAGAAGTCCTTGTTTTTTTTTTCTCCAAAGAATACCTGCACATTTGCAACTCAAGTGCACCAGTGAACATTATTTGTAAGAAATTTAAGCAGCTGATGATAATTTGCCTTGAAGACCACACACTTGAATGTGAAACTGTTCCTCGTGACATTAACATTTACTATTTCATGTCCCCACTTCTATTTTTCATGCTCTTTCATTCTTGCTTATACAGAGGAGCCTCTAAGGTTGATTACCATCCTTTACCAAATGTTGGATGAGCTCCAATTTGTTCGGCTTTCAAAACGGTTTGTCCGAGTGGAAGAAAAATTTCTGGTCCAATGCTGAACTGTCAGCATCATTATACGGGTAAATTTAACTGTACAGCATGGGCAAGTTCTGAGTAACAATGTGTTAAAAAAAATCTCCAAAAATGCTGTTAATAAGGCTTTAAAAATAATAGTGTTCTTTATTTTGATCATGATTATGCACTGTCTTGCAGATATGCGTTTGTAAGTGTCATACTAATGCGAAGCAAAGTTACTGTAAAATCAGTATAAAACAACCTTTCTCAGGCCAGACCATTTGGGGAAAAAAAGCCAAAAAAGAAGCAAAACATACACATGTGATGTTTGCTGAACTATTGTGTCATGAGTACACTGATGTGTACAATATACTGACATCTCACATAATGGCTGTTTACATGAAAGCCAGGGTGGACAAACTCTGCGGCCCACTCCGTTCTTTACTCTTGCCCACTGAGCATTGACCTGATCAAGAATCTTATATTTGTATTGTATTTTGCCATGTTTTTTTCTACATAGTAGTTAATATGTATTTATGAAATTATTTTTTACTTAATATTATAAAATTGGTAAACTGAAATAAATTAGGAAAAAATGCATGTCAATCTAACAATGTAGTGTTTTTTTAAAACCATTGCTTAATTGATTAAATGTATGTATTTTTAATTATTTTTTCCAAATTGGCAATTTCTCACTTCTGTCCATTAAAATAAATAAATAAATAATTTGAGCAGGAAAATTTACCCACCCCTTACACCAAAACAAAAACAAAAAAAATACAAAATGGTCAAATTATGAATTGCACAACTTCAGTTGGCATTCGACTGTAGAGGTTTCGCTGTAGCTGTAACAAAATTCCCTCTTTCTGTCTCTTTCTTTCTCTCACTCCCCACAGTGCCGTTCCACTCTCATGGTGTTGTTTTTTTCTCATTGCTCTCTGTGTTCCTCTCCTCCCCCCACCTTTTGGCCCGTAACTGCACTGACGGGGGGTCAGGTACTGGCCGGAATGATAGCAGAACCCGCTTTTCTCTCTGAGTATACTATCTTTGCTCTGGACCATTCAAAACGACCCAAAACGGCCCAGGTAGCCAGTGTGGTGAGTTTGCCCTCACGTCCTGCCTCTTCTTCCTCCGCATCGCTGCTCCTCTTCCTCCTCCTCCTGCTCTGGTCCTTCCTCCTGACTCTGTCCCCTTGGGGAAAACCGGTAGAGGGCTGTGGCCCATTTAGAGCCGGCTTGTTCCCTGCTCTTCTGTCACCCGTTTCCTTTTGGATATAGTAACAAGAGGGCTAACTCTGCATCTGATGAGAGTTATGGTTTATATTGTGGTTTAGAAGCTTGTCTGCTTTTTGCTGTATGTTTTATGCCCTTCTGTTCTTACCACATGTCACAAAATGTGCCACTTGTCTTTTGCCCTCAGTTGCCTGCCTTCTTTAGATCCCCAGCTAGAGCATCCTGTTTGGTTGCCTGAAAGACCTTGCCCCCTTCTCCTTATAAGTGTGTTATGATGAATTTTTGGAGTTTGCAAAAAAAGAAAAAAAAAGTTTCCGATGCACAATGGAAGTCAATCATATGCTGAGTTTCTTTATTCACGAATCACCTTGGCCTTATTCCGCAAATAGCACAGTTCCTTTGTGTAGTTTTAAGTAGTAATACCGCCATGCACCACTAGATGGCACCAGGTCATATACTGTCCCATTCTACAAGGTGAGTAGGCCCAATATTTTTTGGGGGATTTAGACTAATATGGCTCAATAATATAACTTAAGTGAAGTTGATTTTTGAGAATGCACAAAATGAGTTCCTACACTTTATATTAATTCAGCAGTTTTGTGCTGTCCTTGAATGGTAATGTTTATGCACGAGTCCTTTGCATTGTGGTTATTTTACTGTTTGCTTCAAATCCTTTGTTGTTGATCCGTGGATCTTTTGTACAGCCAACGAAAAATGTATGATGAAAAATGACATATTTTAATAGGGTATATTGTGGCTGCAAGGAAGTATTTTGTCCATATTTAAGGTGGTATTTTTGTCATACAGGAAGTGTGTGGTGATATGTGGGGCCCCCAGTAGTGCTGATGGAAAAATTGTGGCCCCCGCCATTATTTAAGTTGTCCATCGCTGTCGTAAACTTGTCTGTCTGGATTTTTAAACAGTACAATTCATGCCTCGTTTATTTTAAAAGTAAATAGCTTTTCCAAGTAATTATATAGGGCAGTGCATCCGAAAATGCATTCATTGTTATAATGGTAGTTTTCTGTCGTTACTTAAAATGTCATGTCTCTATTCCGCTTCTATATTTTTGTTCATTTCATTCATGAGCTCTGCAATGCAAACTATTTTCAGATTCTGAGTTTTCAATTATGTTAAAATTATTCAGGTTGCTTTTGTATTGTTGGGTTTGATTGACTATTTGGGAGCTTAACTGTTGCAAATAGCAACCGTAATAAATAAAATATCCTCACATTTCTATTCATCCACTCTATACTATGAGTTTTGAGTTTTCTTTTATTTTGGGGAAAATGTGAATCTAGTGACAAAGGCTATGGTAGCGTTGTGTGGCAGCTAATGATAAGCCTGTTTCGATTGGAGATCCTGCAAAATTGACACATGCAAGTCTTAAGTCCTCTGGTGTCCTTTGTACAGGACCGTAAAGCGAGACATTGCCACACCTGTGTGCTCTTTTACAGCGTAGAAATGGAGAAAAGCAGAAGTAGTGAGTGCATCTATACATGTGCCCAAATTAAGCTTCTTTGCTCAGTTCATTCTTTAAAATAAGAAATCTTTTTACAAATTGAATCTACAAAACATCCTGCAAGCAAATAATGAAGTCACATTAAAAAGATTTTCACATTGTCAGAAAGTTACCGGTACACAACATACCTACTGCACCAAATACCTGTCAGAGGAATCTAAAATTTTGTGAGGCCAGGAAAGCTTGGAGCTGGACAAGTGAGGAGAGAATAATTTGCTTCGCTAAATCTGCTTCTAACCAGTTGACTAAACCAGCTAAGCTGCTGAATGTTCGACTTGCCCCAGTTACAACTCTTTTGCTCTCCGAAGGCTCACTCTTCGACTTGAATGAAACTGTCTGTCTGTTCTTACCTTATGGCTGTTCAGTTGAGTTTTAACCCTTTTGTTTTGTTGAGATGCTTTTGTTTTAACTCCTTGTCTCCCCCCCACCCCCTGAATTGCATGAGGGTGCCCAATGCCCCTGCATTGCTCCCAGCAATACTAATATTGCTCCCTTCAGAGTAATCAGGGAGTCATACGGGATGTGGATAACTAACTGACCCGGGACACCAATTCACCTGACACACGAGTAGGCATTCTCCTTCTAATAAACGTTATCTCTGCAGAGTGCCTCTAAAGAGCCAACTGGGTCTCCCAGAGGAAGTATCAATGGGGATGGAAGTGTGTCTCCTCATGTGCGTTAACACACTCTCGTCCATACATTTCCTTTGAATGCGGTTGCATATATGTTCCTATCTAAGATTATTTTCCATTTGGACCAACTTTTCCGACAGAGAGAAGAACCACAGTCCTTTGCCCAAAAACTACAGCTCAAAGTACCCTCAATGGAGTCCATCATTCGAAGTGGCGCCAGTCGGGCTGAACACCTCTTCCGCTCTCCCTCGAAAGAAAGCCTGGTTCGGAGCTCATCACACGAGTCCTTGACACATTTGGTAGAAAACGAAGCCTCTGGTGCCCCTACATATGACCCGCCTTCAGACATTGAGAGTGAGGCTGAAGAGGCGCCAGGGAACACAGAGTCTCTCTCCAAAGAGCAACTGCTGCATCGTTTGGTCAGAGTGGAGACGAGTCTGGGGAAGTATCGCGGAAAGTACTCAGAGGTGAGTGACCTTCAGGTAATCCCATTGTCAACCAGTCGACTGGTTAATTTAATTCACTCTGTCGTTTGCCCTTCAGCTGGTTACTGCATATCGTACAGTGCAACGAGATAAAGAAAAAACACAGGTAACTTCTTGCAAAATCTGTTATATTTTTCCTTTAACAATTTATTATGTACATTTCTGCTTTCCTTGCCAAGGCCATCCTCAGCCAGTGTCAAGACAAGGCTCTCCGCAGAATAGGAGAACTACGAGAGGTAGGCTCCATTGATTTGTTTACATTTTATTTATTTATTTATTTATTTATTTATTTATTTATTTATTTATTTATTTAGTTTTTCCACTTTTTTTTTTTTTTTTTTTTTTTTTAAAGGATTTT
Source organism: Hippocampus comes (assembly GCF_001891065.2). Classification (NCBI taxonomy): domain Eukaryota; kingdom Metazoa; phylum Chordata; class Actinopteri; order Syngnathiformes; family Syngnathidae; genus Hippocampus; species Hippocampus comes. Next base: position 2,004,234 of record NW_017805277.1, read on the forward strand.
TGTCTTATTTAGTAAAATTAAACCGTAAAATGATTTTAGGAGTTACAAATGGACCAGCAGGCAAAGAAACACCTTCAGGACGAATTTGATGCTGCACTGGAGGAGAAAGACCAGATGATTACTGTCTTGCAAACTCAGGTAACTGCCTCACCATGTACACAATTGTCGGTTTGTCGATTCAGAAGGTAGGAACAGAGGCACCGGTGTTTGTTAAATCTTCTTCTTAGCCAAAGTAGGTCTACATTTTCTCTTTTGGATTTTGGAACTTGCAATACATGCATTGTTTACAGGTGTTCAGTAGAGACAGGATGTGTTTGTTCAGTATTCAGAGATGACCCTGTTGGCTTAAAGGAGAACTAAATGCAAAAATGTTCTTTGCAAGAATATGAGATGATGAAAATTATTTGATTAATCTGCTTAATTCTTATTCCATGAATGCATTATGAACCAGAGTACCATTTTGCGACTGGTACAGGCACATATACAGGATATATTCTTGTATTGAAACTCTTTGTGTTTGGTTCCCCTGTAAACTCAAACTGCATTTTTTAGTGAGCATGACAGGCAGCACAGTGGTCAAATGCTGAGCATAACTGTCTCACAGTTCTGAGATTTCGGGTTTGAATCTCAGCTGTTGGTTTCCCGTGTGGCATTTGCATGTCCTCCCCTATCTTGCGTAGGTTTTTATTCTGAGTACTCAGGCTTTCTTTCCCATTTTTATTCTGAGTACTCAGGCTTTCTTTCCCATTCCACAAACATGCACGTCAGGTCCATTTTTCATTTTTTTTTCATGAGAGTTTCTTTGCCACAGGTTACTCTGCTGAAGAAACGAGTTAAGGGAACGTCTGACGGTGCTTTGGTCGCAGAGGGTGAGTCGCCCATTTCTACAAATGCTGCAGATTCCAAATCCACCAGCCTATCAAAGGACCAGGAAGTAGAACCTGAAATACCTGAGGGTGTGCATTCATTTTTTTTCTTTTCAAAATGCAAGTTCCGTTCAAGCGAAGTTTGAACACAAACCTTTTAAATGGTGCATTCTCTTTTATGACAGAAGAGGGCATCAGCGATCCAGCTAAACTTTTGGAAGCGCTGCAGAAGCGAGTGAAGCGGCAGGAGAACCTCCTGCATAAGTGCAAAGAGATGATACGGATGCACAAGGAGCGCAGCGTCCACATTAGTAGTGAGAATGAAACTCTGCAAGAGCAGCTGCAGGAGAGACTACAAGAACTGGAAAGGATGAAGGTGGTATACGATAAAATATAGCACTTTGCTATCCTCTCAGCCTTTGCAAACCGCTTTCGTAGAATCGGTCACGCTAAATAGATCATCGCTGATGCCACAGTTACAAGTTTGTGAAATTTGTTCATTACCATCCTAAAATATTTTCTCGCATAATATGTCTCATGTTGAGATAAGGCCAATCAGTGAAAATAATTAATAGTTCCTTGAAAAAAGGTGTCTGAGTCAGTAGTACTCGCCGTCTTTTGTGGGTGCCATCATCTCGTGGACACGGCATGTGTGTTGCTGTGTCGCTCAGTTTGAACACCCGTTGGTTCAGCTCAAGAATGTTTGCTAATGGCATGTCACTGTGACATGTTTGCATCATTGTTTTCTTTTCAACATTTCACAACAATTATCCACCCTGGAATAACAGGATTGTTTGTCATTCCTCAATTTGTTTTTTCGAGTATCTGACAACACACAGCAGATGGTCATGCAGGAATTGTGACAAAGGGCACTTTGACTGCATCTTAAAACAGGACTCTATTAATAAGTACTCTACGCGATCCGTCGAGGTCTTCATGGTCAAAAGCTCAAAGCTGAGACTCAAGCCTGTCTGCATGTGTGTAGTAGCAACTGGTTACATAGCAGTGGTAAAAATGCATTGCTTCTACAAGCCACTAAAGCGGGCTGTAATTTAGGTCAACGTTTTAGGTTTATCTGGTTTTACACTGCGGTTTGGCTTGTAGTGAGTCGCTGTGTGTAGTGGAGCAAGTTAAAATTATCAGAAGAACTTACAATTTATAGTCCAAAGATCAAAAGTGACTATGAACAATTGGCTTTGGCAATTGCACTGATAAATGTTCTTCTTCATTATTTGTTTGTAGGAACTGCACACGACTGAGAAGTCTAAGTTGATCAATCAGTTGCGCGATGTCAAGAATCAAAATGAACAGCTGGAGCAGGACAAGGTGAGTGTGCAGCTTTTTAAGTTGAACAGAAGTCCAGTTTTTCAAATTCCCCTTGTGTTTTCCCACTCATCGTTAGCTCTAACTTGGAGAAAACTCTCTTCAAAACAGTACTGATGTAAATGGCTTTTAGGGTATGGTGATTGCTGAAACAAAGCGGCAGATGCACGAAACTCTAGAAATGAAAGAAGAGGAGGTCGCACAGCTCCGGTCCAGGCTCCACCTGGCTAATTCCCAGAATGAAGAGCTGCAGGACCAGAAGGAAAAGGCTGAGAAATCCGGTGAGAGATATTTATTCCTGTTAAAAAAAAAAAATAGAAAAACAAACTTCCTTCAGCGCCTGTTATGGAAAACCTTGTTCTGATAATCAATGTGTTTATTTGTGCATTTCTTGTAGCGTTTGAAGAGCTTGAAAGGGCAATGGCTTCAGCGCATAAGGCTGAGGAAGCACGAAAGCAGCTGCAGGTTCAGATGGAGGAGCGGATGAGGGAAGCAGAACAAATCAATGAAGAAGAGAGGAAGAGTCTGCAGCAGGAGCTAACACGGGTCAAACAGGAGGTTGTCACAATCATGAAGGTTAGCGCATGACACACACACGTTCCAATACCTCCATCCTGCCTTTCAATTACACCCATTTGCACTGCCTTCCACATTTTATTAAAAGCCATCGAGTTACTGACGTACTGAGTCACAGAGTATCAAATCTATTTTTCTGAACATTAGAAATCTTTGGAAGAAAAGGTGGCCAACATGGAAAAATCCCATAGTGAAGCCCTGGCTGCCAAAGAAGAGGACATAAGTGACAGAATCAGCAAGGCTGTGGTAGGTGTCAAAGTGAATCATTTTCTCACACTAAATTCCAATGATTTGCCATAGAATGTCAACATTTCATGAGATTGCTGCTTGGGTTTTCAGGAGCAGTGTAAAGAGGAGTTTGCTCAGCTAACCAAGGAAAAAGAGCATCAGGTCTCTCTTGCTCTGGAGGATGCAGAGTTACAGAAGACAGCTCTTATTTCAGAGGGCGAGAAGAGAGTTAAAGAGATTCAACAAGAGCTGGAAGTAGCAAAAACTGTGAGTTTTGTTGTTTTGTCGCCAATTTTAAAACTTGTGACTAAAACTTGACCCTGTTTTTGCAGGACAATGCTCAAGTATTCTTTATATCACCAAGACATTTTTTGTAGTCTAAGATGTCAACTTCACAGGAACAGTCGAGGTCCTTTTCTGCTCCAGCATGACTGTGTCCAAATGTGAGGTCAATTTCAGTACTGTTAGAAGATGTGGGGGTGGAGGAAGTTGACTGGCCCACAAAGAGCCCGAACAAGCCAAGCTGTCTTGTATCTAACTTAGCACATTGTGATGATTTTGAAACAATTCCACAGATGCTACAAAATAAAGCACATCGTCATATCAGAAAAGTGGGTTGCGTAGTTAGAATCCCCAGTACATGTGTCCAGATAGTGGATATACTGTAGCTGCAGATGGTGTTTTTTTTTTTTTTAAGTACAATTATGTTCTTCCCCATAATACTCACACCATTGTCAGCACAATAATGTTGTTTGTTGTATTAACGATATGTTGCTTTTAACCAATCACCCTATGCCTTCAGAGAATAATGGAGTTGGAGAGCTCCCTGGAGAAGATGTCCCAAGATGGATCAGTACTGTCCCATGAACAATCCAATCTACTGGACAAGATGAAGGACAACCACAAAGAGCAAATGTCTGCATTAGAGGAAGAGCACCAGGCACAGCTGGAAAAGCACAAGGACACTCTATCCCAGCAGCACAATGCTGCTCTGGACGAGCTCAAGGAAAAACAGAGGATGGAGTTGGAGACACTTCTGAAAGAGAAAGACCTGCAGATCCGTCTGCACACCGAGGAAATGAATCAGAAATTGGATGCAAAGCAAGCAGAGCATGAGACGCTTTCGATTGAACTTTCTGAAATTTTGAAGAGTAAACAACTTTTGGAACTGAAGTTGGTTGAAGTCCAAGATGCACATTGTTTAGCTGTGCAGGATCAGGTGGTAAAGCACAGTGAAGAAATGGAAAATATTAAGCAGGAGCATGAACAGTCACTTGGAGGAGTGGAGAAAACCCTGATGGAGGAAGTTAATGCATTGAAAGTTATTTTAAGAGAGAAGGACAAGGAAATTGAAGAGCTAATTCAAGGAGAGAAAACGCTAAAAGACAAATTACACTGCGATCTAGAAGAGCTGGGCGTCAGGGCAAAGCAACTGGAGGATTTGCAGCAATCCTTATCACATCTCCAGATGGAAAATTCAAAGCTGAAAGAAGCTCAAGAAGAATCAAATAAACTCTCAAACGATCTTGTTCAGTCTAAGACCGCCTTGACAGATTTGCAATATCAGCTTGAAGTAGGGAAAAAGGACTCTCAACACAAAGAGTTATTACTTCAAGAGTTAGAGCAGCAATTACAGCAGAGCAAAAAGGAACTCGCTGAGCAGGAAAAGTTGCACGTAGAAGATCTCAACGCTACAAAGGAAGAGCAAACAAACCTCATGAAACAGTTGGAGGATGAAAGAGATGCTCAAGAGAAGAAGCTGAACGACACTATAACAGAGATGCAAGATAAACTGAAAACGCAGGAAACAAAGATGGACAAGTTCAAACAGAAGGCCAAAGAAATGCAAGATCACTTTAAGAAAAAAATCCAGCAAAAAGAAGAATCCATGAAAATGGCACTTGCAAAGAAAGATGAGGAGCTCCAACAAAAAGAGCAGCAAGTCCAAGAGAAAATTTTAGAGATGGCCCAGAAAAATTCCGAAGGCTTAAACGATACAATGGCAGAGCTGCAAGCTAACCATTTGGGAGAAGTGGAGAAATTACGTGATATCCATAAACACGAAATCTTGGAGCTGCAGCGCCATTGGCAGGAGCAGTTAAAACAGCAGGAGGAGGAATTAGTGGAAAAACACTCAAACGTACTTCAGGAAAACATACAAGAACTGCAAGAATGTTCCTTAAAACTTAACAGGAGCAAAGATGATCATGAGCAGCTACTAACTGCAATGAAGAACCAAAAGGAGGAGCTTGCGATTCAAGAAACGACTGTGCAAAAGCTTAAAGAAGAACTTCATGATGCAGGGGTTAAACTTGAAGATTTGTCAACAAGAGACAATTTTCTGAGAGAACAACTAGAATCAGTAGAGAGGAACCTCAGCCAGGCTTTGAATGAGAGAGACTCCCTGAAGGACAAGCTCAACACAACAGAGGAAGAGAGCAGAGCGAAATTAAAGACTTTGTCAGACAATTTGGTGAATGTGGAGAAGCAGCTTCAAGCCCTTGAAAGTTCGAGACGGAAGGAATGTGAGGACTTGCAGAATAAATCTGCGGAAGATGCCATTCAGAGAGAAGCCCAGTTACAAAAGCAGTTCCTTTTGATGAGCACCCAAATGCAGCATTACTGCGAGGACGTCCAGAGCAAAATGGTGGACGGCACCTCTGAACTTTGTCAGAAAGTTGAACTTAGAGTCTCTGATTTCAAAGAGAGACTTCTGTGTAGCCAGAAAAATATTGTGCACCTTAAAAATATTCTCTCGAGCAAAGTCGAGAGAGTTTGCACTTTAGAGGAGAATTTGCGCCAGAAGAGCGAGGAGAATAACAAACTATGCATTTCATTAGAACAGGCGACTGCTCAGGTAAATGCTCACATGGAGCAAATCAAAGCCTTAACGATTGAGAATGAGAAAAATTCTCTTTCAGTCAGCGAAAAAGCTCTGAAGACGGAGGAGCTGAGTGAATTCAACAGAGTCATATCGATGAGTCTAAAGGAAAATGAGTTGCAAGTGACTAACTTGGAAGGCATCATCAGTGACTTGAAACAGCAACTCCAAGGTAAGGAGGAAGCCATACTTGAGCTGAAGCAGCAGCATGAAGAGGAGAGACAAAAGGCATTAGCTGAAATGGAAGAGACTGTTCGGAGGGTAAAGCGGGAGCGAGAGGCCACTTCTGAGCAGGCAAGTGCTCTTAGTGCCACTCTGTCTGAGAGTGACAACACTGTAGCATTTCTGAAGAGCAGGCTCAACGAGCTGGAGCACCTTGTCACTGAGAAGGACGAGGCGCTGCAAAGGCTCACTGTGAGTTTTGACAATCAGTCCGTCAGCAAATCTGAGATGGACCAAGTTTTGAGCGAGAAGGAGCAGAGGGTGAGCGGTCTGACTGCAGAACTCGAGAGCTCCAACCGTCGGCTCTGTGAGCTCCAGGAGCAGTTCGACTTAAAGATAAAAGAGTGCGAACAACTCGCAGGTGATCTCAAACAGCAGCACGGCATCAGGGAGAATGAGAAGAGAGAATTGGTTGAAAAGCTGCAGAAGAACGGCCACTTGGAGCAAGAGCTGGCGGAAAAACTGCACCACCTCGAGGAGGACTACCAAAAGTGCAAAAGCCAACTCAAGACTCAGGAAGACGAATTCGAAAGGCTGAAAGATGAGATGATGAAAAGCAAAGAGGAGTGCGTGAAAGAAACCGAGGAGAGGTTGACAACAGAGAGCAATCGTAAAGTTTCGGAGCTAAAGAAGAAAGCGGAACAAAAAATCGGACAAATTAAGAAGCAGCTAACTTCACAGCTCGATGAAAAAGATGAGCTTCTCAAGAGTCTTGAGGCGAGCCACGAGGAATTCAAGAAAAATGAGACCTCCAGTAAAGAATGCATCGACACATTAGAGGCGAAAAACAAAAAGCTCAAGGAAGTTCTTGTCAAGCTCAAAGAAGAGCAGGCGAGCCAACTGGAACGGACTCAGGCTGACGAGAGGCGGACAATGGAGAAGTCTTTAGAGGAACTGCGGAGCATGTATGAAGAGAAGCTGTCCGCACTTCAGCGAGATTCACTCCATCAAACGGAGCTCAAACAAGCGGAAGCTCTTGAAATGGAATCTAGGCTAAAAGAGGCAGAGAAGCAGAAAGAAGAGCTACTTGAAGCAATTAGCACGCTGAAAGAAGAAATGACACAGAAGCTTGTTCAGTGTGATGAACATCAAGCTGCCTCGGTGCAGGCTCAGACGTCAGTTGAACCCGACAGGAAGATCGAGCGGAGTGGCCTCCAACAAACCAAGAGCATGCTGGAAAATGAGATGGAAAACCACTTAGCCAACCCGGAGGAGGATTCTCTCGAGTCTCTCAAAAGCAAACTAAATCACATGAAGAATGAGAAGGAGAAAATTCACAAAGATTTCACCCGGTTGCAGAAAGACGTCAGATTAATGAGGAAGGAGCACGATCAGGAACTTGAATATGCAAAGAAACAGTTGTTGGAGGAGAGCGAACAGAGGCTAAAGTAAGTTTTGGCTGCAAAATGTCTGTGCAGTGTAAAATAATTTAGGCATACACCATGTGGATTTATTCGGCAGTTTAACTGGGATTTCATTGCATTGTTACATTACAAATGTGTACTGTATCATGATCATCATTCTTGCTCCTTTTTGATCCAACAGATTGGAGTTAGAAGACATTGAAATGAAGCACAACTCAGCGATCAAGCAGCTAATGAGGGAGTTCAATACACAAATGGCCGTAAAAGAGAAGGAGATAGACACAGCGGTGACAGAAACCATCGGTAGGATCGATTTTACTTTTTTCTTGCCACGTTATTCCCGCTGAACCAGTGGAAGACCCGAATTGTACTAACAACTCTGTCAAATGAAGCTGCAACTTCCAATCAAATGTGAATTTGAATTCCCTACCCTTGTCGAAACTAAATTAGCAGGCAGCTGTTGATGTCAATTTCCCCTCGAATGTTAAATAGTGTTTCACTAAAGGGTTTTTAAGAGTCTGAATCTGGTTGTTACTCATTGCAGGCAAGGCCCAGATTGTGGAGGCGGAGCTTCTCAGTAGCCATCGAGAGGAAACCATCCAGCTGCAGAAGGCCATTGCCCAGAAGGAGGATGAATTAAACAGAACTGTTCAGAAATATGAGCAGGTCATCCAGGTACTGAACATACGTAGTCGATCAGCGCCCACATCCATTGATCGCATCCATCAAGTAGAAGCTATCAAAGAAATGATTTGTACCCCACATAAACTCTCGCTACACCCGCGTCGCATTCCACGTGTGTTTATTTGAACTGATTTTATACTGGGCAATCAATACTCATGATCCAGGGTGTTGTAGGAAGTGGAAGTTTTGAAATAACGCAGTGACGTGACCAACATACTTGAGTTATGATGCTTTGTTGATACATCGGAAATGACTCAGCCGTTGTTCTTTTCTTCAGAGTCGAGAGGAGGAGATGGGCACTCGAGTGTGGCAGGTCCAGAAAGAACTGGAGGAGCTACAAGCTAGGAGCCACGACACCTCCGAGGTACTTAAACTTCTCTTCCAGTGTTAGAAAAAAAAAAGGTGTTAAGCATCAATCATCAAGACTCTCAAATACATCCATACATACAATACTGTAAGTTGACAAGTAGTTCCAGTACCTTTTCTTTTAAAAGTTCAGGGACAGTTTGCTCTCATACTTCAGTCCAATCCGTCTTTTTGGCCTCAGTCGAGTGGCGACTCTCCAAAGTGTACCGGGAGCTGTGGAGTTCATTTGAATCGCTCAGGAATGTTCTTTTTGGAAAACAAGACTCTGTCCCTGTTCTTAATTATTATTCTGTGAGGTGACTCAAGGCAGGGGCCTCATTCAGCAACACTATCGTGCAAGAAAATGCACACTAAAAAGCACCTCGGGGACGTGGCTGACCCAGGTGATGTTACAGAGCCAAGTGCTGATTCCTCTATCTTTACCACACATGGTCAGATACACAAGAATTATCCTCCCCGTGGCATATCTCTCCAGTGAGGTAATAGCTTTACAGATGGATTGTATGGCTTTATGATCACGGAGGCCTTCCCCTGCAAAGGGCCTCAAAAACCATTTGTCATTAAAAGAGTGGGTCAGTGTGTCTTTCCACAGAGACGGCACACCGACACTGCTGTATTCAACACTCAGTTAGTTCCAAAACATGCCTTTTGAGCTTTCCTTTAAGCAGAATGTGCAAATAAATAACAAAGTTGGTGAGCGGCTGGAGTAGTTCAGTCACAGATGGGAGTTTAGCAGAAAAATAAATCTACTTAGCAGCCCACAAACACACTGATTTTCACTGAAGATGAGCTTTTTGAAAAGGGATCACGACAGTATGCTTGGGTTGTTAAAACAAAAGCAGCTGGTTCCTAAAAAAAAAAAAAAAAACTAAATAAATAAATAGATCTGCACATCTACTAACGCGGGATGTTGTGTTTGTGTGTGGGACTGTCTGCAACTGTGGCATTTAATTGAGGATTTACAGCTGCACAGCGTGCATTTGGGAATGATTTCACGTCTCGTCTGCAAGAGTTGAAGTTGAGTACACAGTTGTGGACAACAGTTAAAGATGTCAAGAAAGTTATACAGTAGATGATTACTCTTATTAAAAGTTGGAGGAAAAAAAATCCTGATTAGACTATTTTACATTGAATTGCATTATGATGAGTGATGTCTATCTTCTCAAAGTATCATAATTTATCAAAGGAAACCCATTGTCCTGTTGATTATTTTTTGTTTTTAGTATTTTTGGTAGTGCATCAACTGAAAGGGATATAATATAATCCATTAAGGAGAGGAAAACATGATTGGATTATGAAATTCAGATTCATTTAAGACTGGTATGTTTACATTGTTAGATTGAAAAAAAAGTTTGGGACAGTGAGCTGAAGTGATTTGTACTATGCAAATGCCCATTAAAAAAACCCCAAGGAAACCCCCAGATTTCCCCGATCTCTTTCAAATTAATTATGATAATAAATATATCTTAAAATGAATTTTTGTGTTTTTACATACATTTTCTGTAATCTATTGCGTTCCACTGAGCTAAATATATATATTTTTTTGTCTTTGACACAGATGAGCCCCGAGAAACTACAGGTATGTGATGCGAGTTTTACTTTTTAGTATCTTTTTAGACTCCCAATTACTTTTTGTATACCCAAAAAAACAAAAACAAAAATGAAATCATATGCCCTTCATTGGATACATATCGTCATGGATATGGCTATTTGCATCATCAGTAAGGGGTTGTTGATCTCCCAGCCCCCCCCACCCTTTCAGGATTTAATATTTTGGAACATTCTTAACCCAATTTAACTCATATAACATTCACATTCGGTGAGAGGATTTTTCTCTGGACAGTTTTGTTAAGACAAGGAGAAACTGCTCGCTGTTTGTCTTAAATAGCTTTTATCCAGTCTTGTCTTTTCTTTTGGCCTGGCAAATGAGTAAGCCCGATTGGAAGAACACACGCGGCCGTGCTTCCTGTTCCAAAGTAACCCTTGGAGGTCTCACTGATTCCATTTTCTCATCCCTCTGCTCTGCAGGCTCAGCTTGCCGAGAAGACGACTTTGCTGAGTGAAGCTCGACTGAAGGAGCAGGGCTTTGTTGAGAGGGTGACTATTTGGTCCAGCGTGTGCTTCTTTTCGGAACGAGTGAACCGCAAATCTCGTGCAGTGTGTTCCCATGCTTGAGTGGCCTCCAGCCAGCGCTGCTGCTTTCCTGCTGCATCAATTTAATTACCGCACATCTGCTTACATTTGTTGGTTGCCATATAAACAATCAGAGCAACGCCTCCCGCAGTTTCTCTCCCATACATCATCTTTCCCGCAAACATCCCCTTCAGGGATGCTCAGCAAAGTGCTTCTCATTTGTCCCACATATCAATTAAGCTAATAGAGAGAATTAACCTGCTGGGGTCCAATGCTTTCTTTTGTGATCACTTCTGTGCTTGTTTTTTGTTTTGTTTTTTTCAGATTCACTCGCTTGAGGACAAGATTAAATGTTTCCACCGGAACACAGTCGTAACTCATCTGGGGAGCATGTACAAAGGTAACACTGAATCGCTGAGTTCTCCTTCTGGAGTCGATTTCCCTCTTTTTTTTTTTTTAATTTCGCTCAGTAACAAAAAATGAGCTTTCAAAATGAGCTGCAGCATCTCGATTAGAGCAGATGCATATAAGATTATCTGTTACCGGCCATGTCTCCTCACACGTCGGTGGGGACACAGGATGTGCTGAGGTATTATTATGTGGGGGTGTTGTGGCATGTGGCCGCGTGTTCCGGTTTAGCTATACTTTAGAAAAATATATGGCTAAGTATGATTGAGGCCTCAGATGAGCTTTGCTTTACGGTTTAGAACTGGGCTTTGGTCAAGGTTAGGGTGAGGTTTTAGGGTTCGACATGCAACATCGGTGGCTGAAACCCCTGGGATTATAAATCAGTGCTATGTCTTCATGTATACAGTATTATAAAGCTATCATGGGATCAAGTGAATTACTCCTTTTAAACTTTTCCTGCTGCTGCTGCTGTAATAAAGTGAAGCGGCTGTCAGAAGTTGAACAGTGGAAGGGGTGCCTGTGAAGCAGCTCCACTTGGAAAGAATGACTTTTGCAGGTTGCAATGTTAAATTATTATACACAGCACTCTGACTTCTCACGACCGCCATTTCCTCGATGCATATTTTATCAAAGCCTTCATTATGGGGCTGCCTCATCTTCTGGAGCTGATTATTTATTTTTCCCCTCACAAGGAAATTTTAAGGTACACAAGCACAATGTAATGACATCATGTTTTATATATGGTCCTTCCACTACCATAGTTGAAATGAATGCATTTTTAATCAAACATTCATTATAAAATGCTGAGTATGTGCAGTATTATAATATACTTAATATGTGTCTTAATATGGCGGTAGTGCAATTAATGATTGAACGATATGAGTAAACTGTAAACACTGACACCTGCGCCACTGTGGGGTCAGGAAGGCAAAGGCAATGTGGAATTTATTGGTCAGCCATTCTAAGACATGTTTGAGTTTCTGCCACACCTTTTTCCTGGCCTTCCTCCACTCGTCACATACATACAAATTTATTTATTTATTATTGTCTGATTTTAATTAATTTATTGACTCATTTGGGTCAGTGTCACTCTAAAATTCTTTTGGTGACCACATCAGAATCAATCAATCATCAACATGTAACAGAATGATGAAACTGCCCCCTTAATGAAACGCTGTGACATTTTCAGTGATGTTATTACCAACTTTGCGTCTTTCCTCGGTGGTGGCTGAAGCAAGGGATAGGTGCAGAGTAAAAATTTAAATGGGAAAGTCCTAAAGAGTAGTTGCACAAACATTCCTTTATTCAACTCTGTCCCAGTCTTCATACATTTCGTATGCCACTGGATGTCTTCCATACTTAAGTCTGCAAAACCAATTTTTCTTCTTTTTGTCTTCTTTGTGAAGGAGCCATTTTGAGGTTGATAGAAAGCCCTGTAATACACATATGTAACGTAATTAAAAACCTTGAGAACCAGTGTGTACATTGTAGAATAAATCTGACCACCAGATCTCATCAATTGCTTGTGTAACGTATACACAGTATTTTATTGACTTTGTCGACAGCCTGAATGTTGCTGCCTCATTTACTGTTCCAGACCGGCACAGAGCAAGCAATGGCAACTGAACTGCACTTGGTTTAAATAGTACTGTAGTAAAATCATTGTATGGTAAAAGTGGTAAAAGTGTTAGCAGCCCTCACCAACAATGGGCATTCATTGATTTGGAAGGCTTAATGTCAAATACCCGTAGGCAAAGAATTACAATCTTCAGTCTGCCGGTTCATGCTGAGCTTGGACTCACTAGCCTGCACTTTTATTTAGTGTTTAATTTACAGCCGTGCCATTGTGCAAGTGGCCCCATTAGTTTGATAGTACCGAGGTGGAGGGCGCGGGGCGTCTTTAACAAACTAAATTTGTAACAGGTTGGGGTATGCCATTGCATCATTGGTCTCAGTCACGAACTTTATTCGCTTGACTTTCTCTTCACAGATGCTGCACTCAACAAACCTGAGCCGCTCTCAGAAGCCACTGAGATGGAGTACCTGAAGAAGGTGCTGTTTGAGTACATGATGGGACGAGAAACAAAAGTATGATTTTCAATTTCTTTTTTTTTTCGACATCATTGTGCTCGAATGATGTGAGTGGGTCATTTTCCGTCCCCGTAAATTGTTGCTCGACTGAGATGTTGGCAATGAAACGCTGTTCAGTTATTTCCTTATTTTCTCAGTGCTGAAGTGTGGTTTGTTACATTTTATGGATCTATAAAATATTTTTGAAATAAACAAAACCCTCCACAACTGTGGAAGCTATAAAATGTGCAGATAAAAAAAAAAAAAAAAAAGAGTGAATGCAAACCTCCTCTTCGAGTTCCGGTGTTTGTTTTTGTGAGCTGTTTATTGTGGTAAGGAAAATCCACATCATGGTGAAAACTGTTTATTCAGTTACTCAACTTAAACTTAAGATATTTGTCCTTTTACTGGCATATTATTGACTAAATCACAAAAATACAAAGCAAAAAGTTTTGACGGTGTGTGTTGTCATATTACATATACTATAGTATACTATACTATTATATTACTTTTTATTTTTTATTATTATTATTATGTTACTATACAAAGCTTACACAACTACAAAGTCATAGACATAATATGTCATTTAGACCAAAATTGAATACTTTCAACATTGCTGGCCAATGACTGTAAGTTTCATTTTATGGACACAAATTTGTCCGCTTTATCTAATTTGGACTTAATGAGAACATTACCTATTGACACACTGTGTGGCAGCATCTAATTGACATTGATCTCCCTAATTCCCAGTGCTGTTGACATGGTCCTAAAGTCAGCAGGATTTCCCCAGCAGCTTCCAGAGGGTCTGTTAGTAGCAGCCTGGCAATGTTCCTTGTGCGCAGGATGTCCTGCAGGCAGACTGCGAGCGCATATGTGTTGCATGATGCACACACTTAAAGACATGCTGGCCTTGTTTATTGTTAGCAAAGCAGTTGAGTTTCTCTCTGCAGCAGCCCTGTTCCTGATTTATCGCCTTGATGCATGCACCCTTGCAGATAGGACTGGTGGTGATGAATCGCCTTGTTTATGGCTCGGGTGCATGCACCCTTGCAGATAGGACTGGTGGTGATGATGCACGTAGGGATTTTTTTTTTCTTAATCATCTCTGATTTTTTTTTTTTTTTAATGAGTAAATTTGATGAGTGCATCACATGTACGGTTTATCCCGTGCGTTTGAGCTAAAGCTGTATTTCTACACTTGATATAAAAACTCATGTTTAACCACGCATTTGGTGGTGAGGTCAAACTAAAAATTAATTGAGTTTCAACTGTCATTTTGATGTACTCACAGACGATGGCCAAAGTGATAACATCCATGCTGAAGTTTCCTCCAGACCAGGCTCAAAAGGTTTTGGACAAAGAGGAGTCCAAAGCAATGGTATGGCTGTTGTTTTATTTTGATTTTTACTTCATGACTGATAATATATCTAATTTGCATATGTATAATACAAAATGTGTCTGGTATAAAAGCAGTCAGTAGAGCACAAGTGTTCGCCCAGTTCACTGATGTTCTAGTGTTAGGTAAAAAACTGACAGTCTTAACAAATATGACAAAACGTTTATTTGGGGCGGGGGTTCCCAAACTCACCCTTTAAATACAGTGTGAGTACTTTTTCTACCTCTAGCTGATGTGAATTGTAAATGAGAAAAGCCTGATAGTGGCTTGTACATGATTGTAGACACACCAGAGAAAAGACATCAAGTGTTTTGTTACAGAATACAATACAAATAGGCAATTCATGTTTCTCTCTGCAGCATTGGTTGAGCGTCTGATGTTTTGAGATGAAAATCATAACGACTGCTGCTGCTGCTGCTGCTGAAGGGGAAGACTGCCAAGGATTTGATGAAACCCTTCTCTCTGCATTACTTCTATATTTGTGTATGAATGACCGCACACTGAGATTTTAGTGTGTTTTGTATAGTTTGGAATGTGTGAGTAACACTACAAGTATGAGGGAATTCAAACACAAATCTTCCATACATCTGCATTTTATTTGAGATTAACTTGTGTTTTAGATGCTATGCTTTTTATTCTTAAATGTGTTTATACAGATTGGCGTGTGCAATAAATGGTACTGTTGTGTTATCACATATCGAGGACCACAGTCAGTTGGTTTAGAGATTTTCTTGTGATGTGCTGTCGTCCCGTTCACTTCCCTCTGCAAAACTTTAAATGACCCTTTACCTCTGCCCTCACTACACATTTAAGTTGGCCGCCTGTTGACCACTTATTTCTTCCCCAAGCTTTGTAGTCCATCCCTGACCCCAACCCCAAACGACACTGTACTTTGTATTAAAATGGAATATGTACTATAGGGCTCAATATGACTTGCTATACGTTTTCTGTATAACAAATTAAATCTTATTTACAGAATATCTTCTCTGCCGAGCTCATATCTTTTGTTCATCGCCTTTAGAAAAAAAAATTACAAAATCCCCACATGATAATTTTTCATCTCAATAGACCCAAGAAACAAATGTATTACTCAGGTTTGTCATCAGTGAGAGCGGGTTCTCAGCTGCCTTTAATATAGGCACTCTTAGCAGGGAGCACATTTACAGCAGGATATAAATAATCCCATAAAGCTTTTATAGCAAGTATGCACTGAAAAGAATTAGAGCCCAAACACCTGTATATTATTCAGGCCTAATTTCACTTTAGTGTAGCAGGAATGCATGTTTTTCCAACATATTTTGTAGTTGGGCCATATATAACCACATATGTTACAGTGGTCAGAGTTTCCTTAACAACAAAAAATGTGTTGGATAGTGGTGCTCTTTCTCTTACATTTTGTATAAATTGAGCCATAGGAGCCCCCAATGTGTTGATAGAGTATCTCTGTTGGAGTGTCGGTATTCGAAATACAGTAGGTCTTTTAAAAAAATAATAAAATACATATATATGTGTGTGTGTGTTGTGTGTGTGTGTGTGTGTGTGTGTGTGTGTAT
>NW_017805277.1:2033005-2052872 GCF_001891065.2 Hippocampus comes
AGTGACGGTCAGTGCAGTTGCGTATGTGTTGAGGTAGAGCGTTCCAGAGGGTGGGCGCGGAGGCAGAGAAGGCTCGGTCCCCCCAGGTTTTGAGCTTGGTCACGGGGTTTGTGTGCGAGGAGGTTTGTGTTTGAGGAGCGGAGGTTGCGGGAAGGAGTGTATTGGTGAAGAAGGTCGGAAAGGTAGGAGGGGGCCTGATTGTGAAGGGCTTTATAGGTGAGTAGGAGGAGTTTAAATTGAATACGCTGGGGAACGGGAAGCCAGTGGAGGATTTTAAGGACAGGGTGATGGCACGGGTGTGGGTGAGTAGATGGGCGGCGGCATTCT
Organism: Hippocampus comes; assembly: GCF_001891065.2. Classification (NCBI taxonomy): domain Eukaryota; kingdom Metazoa; phylum Chordata; class Actinopteri; order Syngnathiformes; family Syngnathidae; genus Hippocampus; species Hippocampus comes. The sequence goes on from NW_017805277.1 coordinate 2,033,333, forward strand.
GGATTTACTTTAGGTTATTGAGGAGTTTGAATGTTGTACCGTAGGGGATGGATGCTATTGCAGTAGTCAAGGCGGGAGGTGATGAAGGCGTTTACAAGGGGTTTGAGCAGCGTTGAAAGAAAGTGAAGGGCGGAGGCGAGAAATGTTCTACATACTTGGCCAATAAAGATGATTCTGAGATATATATATATATATATATATAGCAGTCCTCAAAAGACAGAACATACAGTTTATGAGTGTCTATCTTATGACATGGTATTTGCATTCAGGTATTTCACTAATTTTTAATGAAGCAATATTGTTCCGAATTTTTGTTTATTATGTTTCATTTAACTTTACAGGGGTGTCTAGTCATTAATTCTTATTGAAGGGTTGGTTGGAGTGTTAGATTAATTTGTTTTACAATTTGTTGGTGGAAGCTGTCTTTGAGCCTCTTGGACCGTGGTTCTGGACTTGAGCGTCCCGTGGTGTTTTCCAGAGGCAAGGAGAGAGAGAAGTGAGTGGATGAGTGAGCAGTTATAAAGCAAATATTTTCCTCCCCCTATACATACTCTTAAGAAAAAAAAAAAGAAAACAAATCCCATGTCATAAACTTTGTTGATTAATACCGGTTTGTGAAATGTCTCTCCTATCCATAGATCCTCAGCGTAAGTGCAACTCCAACCGACCCCGCCGTTCAATTTAGGGTTTGGTAACTAAAGGGTGGCCCGGCACTGACCGTCGAATTATAACCGTTAGAGGGCGGCATTGCGCCCCCAACGCGGTGCTGAAGAAATGCGACGCGCCTCACGTGTGACCCAAAATGCTTTTGCTTCTCAACGGTCCAACATTGCTCGCTTTGCCCTTTCGAAGTAAACCTTAACGCAACCGCCACCCTCATCAATTTCACACGATGCTTTTAATTTGTTAACACCGTTCGGTACTTCCTGCCCCGCTTCTGCTGCTTCACGTGAGTTTGATGTTGGGTGACAGCGTTTATCTCCATGTTAGACTGACTGCCAGCTGCGGCAACTTTATCAGACGGACTCAGAATGGAGAGAAGCTGACGCACTGTTATTCTGTGGACCGTTAACTTTCCTCGCGAAGCTTTTCCCTCATGCCATTACAACCTACGTGCAACAACAGAGTGGGAACAGCGCTCCACATTATTTTGGGAACTTTTTGACCCGCGTACAACCGACTTTTCCTTCTTGTTTTTACCATCCATTTGGACAGTTAGTGCGTAATTACGCAGCGTACGCAAAAAGGAATGGCTTCTCGTCGAAGACAAAAAACGGGAGTACAAACAATTTTACACGTGTGCCTTTCTATTTCTGTGGTTTTCTCATACAACATAGACTTGGAACATCCGTTGGTCTTCCGTGGACCCAATTCTAGTTTTTTTGGCTACTCTGTGCTGGAGCATTATCATGACAACACACGCTGGTGAGTTAGACGCCAATGCCGATGTTTTTCCCATTTATTTCAACAGCTCAAATTTAGGACAAAGAAGGGGGGAAATATAGGAATGTAACTGTTTTGATGAACTATTAACACATGTTTAACTCGAAACATAGTGAATGTAAAAGACACTTGAGGGATGCTCATTGCTAAATTTTCATGGCTGTATAATGACCACTCCGCATCCTTTCCCTTCCCTTGATGTGTTTAGGGTCATAGTAGGGGCTCCAAGGGCCAACTCTACCTACAGTAACTCCGTGCACGCTCCTGGTGCTCTGTTCAAGTGCAGAGTCCACAGCAACCCGGAGCGCCGCTGCACAGAGATGGACTTGGGAAGAGGTCAGTCACAGTCATGTGTTAAGCTGAGACATGCTCCCACATAAGAAAACTCCTATACTCACACTCTGACCTTCCAAAATCTACATAAACTGCCCCCCAACATCTGTTCTGTTTGATCAGAATAATAAAACCCTTTACTAGTCTTTTCTTTTAGATCAAAACTTGCAGGATTCACATGAAACAAGAGGCTTCTGTGTGCAGTGGTTTTCTCACCACTTGCCTGGACAAATATGATTTATTCCCTGGCTAATTTTTCCCTGCAGGGCAAAAAAGCTGAGCTTCTACCATCCACTCACTGTCCAGCCTCATTTTCTGTTCTTGTTGTGGAGAACACCAGGGTGCATTCATGGCTTTGATACAATAAAATCACATGCTGATTTATAGAAAGCATCATCTTGATCATTTCAGTTATCAAACTGTCGAAATGTGACAAACCTCCACCCTAGGATTATTTTAAATATATCCGAATTCATTTTTAAGGTGAGACAGGAGAATGTCTTGCACATCATGCTTGAAAAAACATCCAGTATTCATCCTATCACAATACAATCGAACCTGCAAAATCAAACACAGAGCATTCTGGGATGCCGGTTGACTTTCAAGTTGTTCTAACTTCAAAACAGTTTTACTCATCGGAAATCTATGAATCGAATTAATTTGTTACATGGGGAGGGTGCGAGGCTGCCACTCTCACAACACCTTTATTAACGTGACACAAGCTTTTTTAAGTCAGCTTTTCTATCATTTAAAATGATAGAGAGGAAAATGCATGAAAGTCATGCAGCGGGGAAAAAAATTATCATTTGTTCCCAAGTTAATCTAGTCATGTGGTCATGAGCCATTATGCTTATCTTCACACTATTTTTCTGAGCATCTGTTTGGTGAAGTTAGTCTTAGAATGCAGTATGTATTTGGTTAATCGTATTGATCATTTTGTACTGAGTAGCCCGACAGTCATTGATCATCAGAAGTTCCATTTCGTATTCTGTTTATCACCATTTTTTCAGGGCTATTTGTCATAAAATCCTTGGTTGAACTCCAAATCGTACTACTTTTGGAGCATAAAATCCCATTATACATGTATTCTCTTGTCTTGCAGTTGTGCAGCAACCTAGCGACCACATTTAAACAAACAACTCCCTGTTTTTAAAGTGTCAGAATATTCTTTGCCAAGCTGACAGGACAAGACCCAAAATTCTGACAAGACCGGATGACTTTTTTTTTTTTCTTCTGCAAACCTCCCTTTGTCCTGATGTCATGACGTCTCTGCTCTCATTGTCCATCAGGAAACAAGCCCAGAGAGTCGTGTGGGAAGACGTGCCAAGGGGACAGAGACGACGAGTGGATGGGAGTAAGCCTGGCGCGTCAGAACAGAGCCGACGGCAGAGTACTGGTGAGTTGATTAATGAGAACTGGGCCTGATTACAGCAACATCAGTGTCAAAAAAAAAAAAAATAGTCCTAGGATGTGGTTTCACATTACTTCTTGGTATTCTCTCTCACTAAGACAGCAGTTGCCTTATTACATGCCTTGGGTGGTTTTTAGTTCATTTCAGTTTCACTTATGTACAGTAGCAGCAATTCATAATTCAAGTTATTCCAAGAGACTTTTTAATTATATGGCGTATAGATGTAGGACTGTGTTCCTGATGCAGTGGAAAGACAAAGCAATGCTTTGACAAGGAGGGGTTTGGGAGGGTGGGGGATTTGGTCAGTAGGGGCTTGATTTGGAAACAGAAGATAGTTCAGAAAAAAATAGCAAATAGTTCAGAAAAAAACCCACTACAGACAAAAACGTGGACATCAGGACAGTTTTGGAGAGTTCACTTTTGATGTTCTGATTGTTCATTTGCATTTGTGTAATGGTTATGGGGGAGTCTTTGAATGAGAGCATTATTTCACGTAGTCTTTGGTGTATCTTTTCAAATAAGCATTTAAAGAAAAAAAAGGAAAAGAAAAAGCAAAACACCAAATTAAAGTTGAAAACAAATAAAACAAAAAGAACACGAGGGCAGAGTCTCATGTTGTGTAGACAAGCAATAAACTTTTTTTTTTTAATTGGCAGTACATGGGCTTGTCTAATACGCAGAAGGAGGTCATGCCAAAGTTTGGACCATCAGCATAAAAATATTTCCCATCTGAGCTTCCACTTTGTGAGAGATCTGAATAATAAAACTGTGAGATTTATACCTTGGTGATTTGTAAGGCGGGCTTATGTCTTGTGCATACTTGGTTTTACAGAATTTGTGGTTTTCCTCAGATTTTAGCTTCAGACAAGCATCGTCAACTACCTACTTTTTGAGTCTTTCATCTAGGTCTAAACCTCACTTTCTGGGATGCTTGGATGAGCTCTATTTTTGTAGACAGTGCATTTGCGCCCGGCGGATCCTGATTTCCATATCGGCGCAGACCCGCTGCACCTTTGTCAGATCGAGTGTCTTGCAGATGTGCCTCGCATAGCGAAAATTTTGTGGCAGAAAGTTAAATGCCTTCATTCATTCATTCAATCATAAATATGTGTACAGAGGGCATTAAACCCTTTGAATCACTGTATTGGATTTTTAAAATCACCCCGAACAGTCACTTTGATAACCACGATTAAAGTTGACAGTGACTACTCCCACAGCGGTGCAGCTCTCCCTTTGGATTGTACTCATCTGCAAAATGACTAACATCAGGTCGAACCAGCCTCCACACAGAGATTTGCCACGTGCCGTGGAGGATTTGTGCCTGTTTTGTCATGACAAAAAATGTTTACATTCAAATTAATGGAATGAGGACTGTCAAAAGAAAATAATTTTGTGTCTTCTACAGTTAGGTTCACATGATAGGCAAGCAGGTTTGTGTAGACTTCATCCCCTCTTTGGTGGTCCTTTATTAACCTCATAGCCCCTCTTATAATGGGTGGAAAGAGTACCATCAATCAGTCAAGCAGGGTGAAAGCAAGTTCTAGAATCATCGTGAGTCACTCCGATGTAATTTCAATACTCATTGGCTCGAACACCCTTCCCGCTGACTTCCTCCTCAGGGAGGAAAAATTACCAGAATCTTTCTCTCCCTCTGAGGATTTCCGGGTCCTTCTTGGCGCCTGTTCAACCTGTACGAATATATGTTTTATACACACTGGCGGAATCTTTTGGAATGACTTTGCATCAGCCTATTCAGGAATGTGAGTGAGAAGTTGCGCAACCTTTGGCTGCAATGAGTTGAGGCTGTCTCGATACGTTCATGATAAAAGAACCGACGTGTGGCTCAACTGCTCTAAAGCCTTTTTTAACCATTTTTTTTGGTCTCGTCATCTGAATGAGTCATGTTGCAACACATCAGGGGGTAAGCGGCTGCTTGGCAGATGTTTCTTCCAAGGCGCTCATTGAACTGGAACATGACGATAAGCTGTGGCGCCACTGACAATGCACTCTTTCAGGTTATTCTATTGTCACTTAAGTATATGATTCAGCGAGATTAATTGAAGACGCCAATTATCCATGGGTCTGAATGTGAGTGAAAATGGTTGTCTTCCTTCACCAAAAGTCACCTGGGATTGGTCCTAGCTCAATTGTAACCCAAATGATGGAGAAGTACGACAGAAAATGCATGGATGGTTGTTGGAAGTTGGACAGAAAAAATAGACCTAAAATACTGGCAAAGTTTTTTTTTTTTTTTTTTTAATACACTCAACCTTTATGGCATTCATTGATAAGCAGTGAATTTTGACTGAACGCAGCTCTGACCAGTCAGCGAATTAGATTACCGTAATTTGCCAACAGAGAGAGTAAAATCTAGCTGGATAAAAAATATCCACATCCACGTACAGAACACGTACCGGAAACAGTGGCGCCGAGAAACTCTACAAAATGAAGGGAGTAGAATAAATCAATACAGTTTGATGGAGCAAATGTTAGAATTTAGGTTATCAATGTAGGTCCGTGCTTCTGATAGTGTTGACGTCAGCAGAGAAGGCCTTGGTTGCCTTTTCTACCTGCCACTGACATTAACATGAGTGCTGTCATGGCTGGTCACCCAGTAATGTAGATCGCTAAAATAACTGATCCAGGCGCATCAAAACAGTGAACGGGACACTAGTCTGCCTTTTACAAGCCAGAGTACCATACAAATGATTTTGATATTATTTTAAGTTCAGATTTTTGTTGCTCAAGGCTTTTGTGCTCCTTAAATTAGATACAATTCTTCCACGCTGCATGTTGAACGCCGTAAGGGCTTGCATTGAGCGATGCCAGGTTCCACATCCTCTGAGAGCCACTGACTCCAGCCCGGCGCAAGAGCGTCTTGCTGTCCAGGTCACCAGCTTTCTGTACACAGTTTAAAAGAGTAAAAGTTGTGCTTTTTATTTCCTGCAGGCATGTGCCCACCGCTGGAAAAATGTCTACTACGACTCGGAGCATATCCTCCCGCATGGATACTGCTCGATCATCCCGCCGAATCTCCAGGGCAGGACGCAGCCCCTCATCCCATGTTATGAAGGTACAGTGGACCACTTGACATGGTATCGTTTCCGAGTTTGTCTCTGTTGCGCGATTGTAGCAGCCCGCACTCTGCTTTTTTTAACACACGTATTTTTCCTCGTTTCTAAGCCCGCAACCCTCCACCAATATTTGACTCATTCATTGCATAAAGCATAGCGGGTTAAATGAAGTGGAACCTCTAAAAGTCAAACACAATGGGTCGCTGTTATACTTGATGAATTCCAAGTTGTTTGAATTTAAAACACCCACTTCTATTGCATCATTTCCCCTCAGGTCAAACCGTTGCCATCATTGTCTTCTTTAACTGTACGGACAATGTTTGAAGTCACTTCATTGTCTGAACGGTCATTACCAGTATAAAGGCAATTTAACAACCGTGTTCTGAAACGAAAATAAAGTAAAACCACTCACCCATTCAATACACCCGACAGACTGCCAAGAAAGGAAACAGGGAGATATTTGCATGGCGATATTGTCATCGAGTGGTGTCTCAAAGGTATGACTGGAATTGATCATCCGTAAAGTACCTGCTTTTGGCTACATGTGAGTCACATATTAGCATCTGCTTGGTGAAATTGACGGGATTTTGTAGGTGACCGATGTCCAATTGATTTACATGCTCAAAGGTAGACCTTTTCCTATGTAGCTATAAGTTTCATTGAAGGTTCTATGGTTACCATCACACTTTTCTGTGATGGCATCACAAAAAACACCCACAAAAAAAGATTAAAGAAAAAATAAAAATAAAGGAAAAGCAGAACACACTAATGTAGTTAATCCTCCAAATGCTCACATGATGACGGTTTAAAGTTTTGTTGGACTTTTTTCTTCTATGAACTGTTGCTTGAGCTCCAGATTGTGCCACTTTTGGACCATTCCGCTCCCTGTGTTATGTATTAATAATAATGATAGCTTGTATTTATTTAGATTTAGATTATGTCTTTTATGTAGTGCCTATATAAGGGACCCAAAGGTATTTATTTATATTGTGCGACGTGAGTGTGCGAATCCATTTTGGTCACGATACGTGCGTTCAAGCAGCCGCCACATCTGCTTTTGAGCCTCTGAAAACAGGTAGAGTGAAGTGTGACCTCCCCTCCGCGAGTCCAACAAAAGTACACTTGTGAAGTTGAAAGCACGTGTTGGTTTGGTCAATTCTCAAAGGAGATTTCATACCCTCTATTCCGACAAAAAAAAAAACGCATTTGTGCTTCCAATGACGTTTTTGGGGGTCTCGCTTCCCTCCAAGTCAGCAGCAGTAGACTTGACGATTTGTGTTGTATTCAACTTACTGCTCATTTTACGCTGATCCAAGTTGAGCTTTTTTTGTAACCTGAGAGCGTCCCCCTCAAAGTGAGTGGTCTGGTTGGATGTTGCACGGCTCCTTTCTGCCTACGCTCTGCTCCCCCAAATTCCTCTTGGATGTGACCAGCTCCTTGACTAGCTCCATATGGAATGCCGAGAGAGAGAGAAAGAGAAAACTCCAGTAAATGTTGGATCAAGCACACAGTGAAATAATTTGTGGTTTGTTTTTTGTGTCCAGATTATAAGCAGAAGTATGGGGAAGAGCACGGCTCCTGCCAAGCTGGGATATCGGGAGTTTTTAGAGAGGTCAGTAACAGTGCTTGTTCGTCTTCTTAATCTCCTTAACACATACAATGAGAAAATGATGTTTATTTAATGTTTTCATCACATATACTTAATTTGACTCCTCACCTAATTGCTCTGCTCCAGGCGATTTATTTGAAGACTGCAAGAGTCTATTTTTACTCTGTGGGAACATGAGAATATTTTTTTATGTTTGTCAGCAGCATCTTTTAGGATGTGAAATGATGTGGAAAATCCAACTTGTAAAGATAGTATGACACATTCGTGTTGCCGGTTAACTGCAAACTTATGTTTCCCTTGGCTGCAGTGAGCTCTCTTCGCCCATGGGGTGCTTCCCCGAGATAAAACGATTAAGAAAACACACGTTTCCTTTTTTTTTTCTGAATATAACGGGGGATGCACTACTGACCGATGACATCATCCGCTGTCGGACAATAGTGCTTTGTCCACTGCTCCATCTTTAAGCAGCCTGAGTAAAGCCCAAGGCAGCGGAACAGATGAGGTCCCACACTGTCTTTCTGTGAAATGTACTGTAGAGTGCATCAAAAGTAAGGTATACGTTAAACATGCGCCCAATGGAGACATTAGGTTTTCTATACATTTGCAATATAATTCTTTCCCGATGGCGCTCAAAAGCAGCAAGTCTCAAATTGCAGTCAAAGTCAATTCAGGCAGAGCCGATCACAGACCTGTCTTCGTTTGAAATGAATGTTCCTCCCACGGAGAATAAAATGTGACGGTTGAAGTAATCTTACCATACGTACTTGTGACTGATTGAAGCTGCTTTCCTCTGTCACTTTATAATTCTTAACAGTCACGCAAGTGTAAAAATAAGTTCAAGAGTTAAGACGAGAACGCTATGACAAAATGTAATGCTTTGGTGAGCCGCATTGTATTGCTTGTGTTGTTTTTAACATTCAGTTGTCAAATAAGTGTAAACTAGTTCATAGTGAGGCAAAACTAGTAGTGGGCATTTTGTTGCTCATTCTAGGGTCCAGGAAGCTACTAGTGTATGACACAAGGCAGCTTCATTTATCTCGTGCATTTCATACACAGGGATGAGTGGTTAAGACGTCCGCCTCACAGTGCAGAGGTGCAGGGTTCGATTCCGGCTCTGGCCTTCCAGAGTTTGCATGTTCTCCCCGTGCCCGCGTGGGTTTTCTCCGGGAACTCTGGTTTCCTCACACATTCCAATAACATGCATGGCAGGTTAATGGAATACTCTAAATTGTCCCTCGGTGTGAGCGTGAGTTGCACTTAAGACATTTAAGTGCAAAGTGAAGAAATACAAAGTAGCTTTCTAAAATTATTAATGAACATACAGTGCAAGAACAATTAAACATGATTTCAAAAATTGTTTTAAATGACCTTAATGATTCCATTTTGAACCTGAATTTAAAAGCATAATAAGGTTTAATTGTGGCTTTAGTAATGACAAAATGTTACTCGTATGTTTGATTCGTGCACCCTATTCACTCTGCCATTGTAGTAAATTGTCCTATTAGTGAGGACAAATACCGGACTACAACATGGGCCCGTATATTAAGCACATCGACCAAATTCTCAAATGCTTTCCTCTAAATTTGTTGTTTTTATTTCAAATGAGTATTGAGTGTGGTTTTAAAAGGAGAACAGTTCAATCTCAAACACTTCAATCGACAAAGGATCACTGTTGAGCTGTTAAGGCATTTGAGTGCCCCCCACACCCCCACCAACGAGCCCCCACTCCTGCAAGAATGTATGGAATTCCTTAAAAAGATGTCCAACTGTTAAATCTTGGCCTCGTCTACACCGAGATCCATGGGCTCACCGGTCGCCAGATGTTTGGCATCTGTGACTGATGGCTAGGACTGTGCGTGCGTGTGTCTGTGTGTGTGAGCGATCTACCATAAAGTGGTGTCACAGGTGACGCAATAAAGCAGGATGTTGGGTTTTTTTCCAAGTTAAAAGTTTGCGTGTAGTCTAATTCAATTAAAAAAAAAAAAAAAAAGACTGTAGAGAAACATTGGAAGTAAATACTGTATGTGTGTGTGGTCAGTCTTAATTGTCATTCCCCGGCCACGGCTCCAATTGCATCAAACTGTCACAGCGTCGAGCCGTGACTAAAGAAGTCATCCTACAGCTGTCACTTTTGCACGGGTTCTGCATTCCTCGTCACACTTCTTGGCCTCCAGCTGGGTGGTTTAGCAGCAGATAGCGCACAACCGGCTGTGGCCTTCGGTTAACCAAAATTTCACCCTGCGGCACTTGTGTTTTTCAACTCGACCAGTGCAGAGGAAAGGTAATCCATGTCCACAAAGAGAGAAGAATCTGAATGAACGTGGTGGGGGGTGTATTTTCAGGAGCTGGTGGTGATGGGGGCCCCTGGGTCTTACTACTGGACCGGGACAATTAAGGTTTACAACCTGACGTCTGACACCTTCTACAGTCCAAACAAAGATGATGTTGACTCGCACAGATACAGCTACCTTGGTGAGAGGCTGTTAACATGAATGAGTGTCAAATATAAAAGTGCAACAAATCAAAGAGGGCTCAACCAACCTGTGTGTGTGTGTGCAGGCTATGCTGTGACTGCGGGACACTTCTCCTCACCGAATGTGATTGACATAGCGGCAGGGGCGCCGCAGCACAACAGCAGCGGGAAGGTACAGTAACCTCATCTTTCTGCTAGCTGGTGCCGATTGCAACACTTATCATGTTTTTTTTTTTTTTCTATCCCCCCAACCTCCCCCAGGTTTACATTTTCAAAATTGATGGCGTGTCTTTGGTGAAGAGTTTTCAAGCCTCAGGGAAAATGGTATGGCTTCAAATGTGGTTTAAATGCACACACTGACAGTCCTGTTTTAAATCACCACGCAGAGGCTACCGTCTGCCAGAGACCACGTCATGAATTGTGATGCCGTTGAGACAATGTAATACTGCAATATTTAGCTCTGTATTTAAGTGAAGTAGCGAAGATTTTGCAGAGAGGGAAGCTAAGAGGACTCTCTAAACCACTGGTGTCAAAGTCAAGGCCCGGGGGCCAGATCTGGCCCGCCACATCATTTTATGTGGCCCGCAAAAACAAATCAAACATGGCAACTTCTATGATGCTTGCTAAAATATGGACCAAAAATTCTGATATTTGATAAATAATAGAGATATGGTAGGCATTTTCTTGTTGTCAAACACCTCATTAGAGTCACTTAAACGTTATTCTTAACTTCCTTATATGATGTCAATCATAATGGCCGTCCAAGGGAAACAGTAACTAAAATGTGGCCCGTGACGAAAATGGGTTTGGCACCCCTGCCCTAAGCACTCTGCATTTGAACTAATGGATCTCTAATCATTAATCGTTAATGATCATCATGTACATCATGATGATGATCAGCACCCTGGTGAAATTCGACTAATTTGTTGAATGTTTTGGCTGCAAATGACGCTATCCCTGAAAAATTGTGGCCGATTTCATAATTTTTTTACATTTTGAATGTTATTAATATCCCACTTTTAAAAAAATATATATATCTCAATCTTTTTTCATTTTACGGTCTCAATGTTCTGTAGAACATTATCAAATGAAAGACAGACTTTCTCCAAATAAATATTCCCTTGAAGTCAACTTTATGTTGAACTCTTCCTTTGATATCGATGCACCTTTACGAGGGAGCATACCATCAGTCAGTCAGTCTGTCTGCATGTCAATGATGAAATGATGGAGAAAAAAAAAATGTCTGTGATCTGACCCAATGCTCTGTGGCTCGGCTTGGTTCCAGATGGGCTCTTACTTTGGCTCCTCATTGTGTGCAGTTGATCTGAACAAAGACGGCCTGTCAGACCTGCTGGTGGGGGCACCCATGCACAGCCAGCTACGGGATGAAGGCCGTGTATCTGTGTACCTCAGCAAGGGCAATGTAAGTTGGGATCTTGTGGCTTGGCACGGTTATAGCACCATGTACACTGCTGAAATTAGCTCCAAACTAGCGTCACTTTCTCAGTATTCACGTGCAATTCCTGTTTGGAATTAATTTTTCATTTTAGTGTTAGCTATGCTGTATTTTCCCGACCACCACAAACTATTTTTTTTTTCTTTCGAAACTCCGCATGATTCCACCACGAGCTTCCGTTTAACATCATGAGTTCTTTGTGTGTGTTGTCCTCACCGCCTGCCTGTATATATTTTTTTTCAGGGGGTGATGGAGGAGCAGGCCGTTTTGAGCGGAGACAATGCTTACAACGCCCACTTTGGAGAGTACATTTCCGCGATTGGAGACATCGATGACGATGGCTACCAAGGTCAGTGTGAAGTAATAGCATCACGGTCCACTTACGCGGTGACCTCAGGGGCACTACGGCTCAGGTGGTCGAGTGGCCATCAAGTAATTGCTACTTGGTGCATACCACTTTTCTGACAGCGCAGTGAAGTATGCTTACTGAATGAAAACAACACATGCTCAGGAGATGTTGGTTGTCTTGTAAACAATGATTGCATTCCCAAATTCTGCGGATGGAAACTCCACAGCCCTATCAATGTCAAGCAACCACTTTACTTTCTTTTTTCTTGAGTTAGAAGTAAAAAATAAAGTGACCTTATATGTTGTTAGTTTTGCAAACAAGGAAGTATTTCACAAACTTTCAATAAATACTGTTCTTCTTTGTCCACTGTCATGGCACATGTAGATGAGCTCTTTTTAAGTTTTTTTAAATTGTCTGCTTTTGCTCAGTTGCAGTCAATCGCTTACCATGAAAGTAGCTCAAACTGCCATTCTGACATTTTATTAGTATGCGCTCATCTCATGTCACACCATTTCTTGGTTTTACCAGTCTTGTGGCGTGCATCCAGGCACAGTTTTTGTTTGTGGGCGGAAAATGGCCGCTAGCAATTATAAATCATGTTCTTACCCATTATCATTATAACCCTCTTGATGGCAAAAAGAGACAGACAGACTGACTGACTAGCAGAGTTACCCTTTAATTTCAACGAACATATGTAAAAATAAGAGTTTTTATTAAGATAAATTCCTTGTTGATTCATGATTAGTTAATTATTGCTTGTTAGATACTCAAACGTGCCGTCCCCTTTTTTGACTACTGGTGTGGTGTGCTTCAACTGTATCAAAGCTTGCATGTGGCTCTTTCTGTGGAAACGGGATATGGTAATAGTATTCAAATGCTCTTGCCAGCGCTTTATAGTCTTATTTCCAATCTCTCATAAGGTCGTGCTACTTTTTATAGCCACCAACAACACTTCGTTGTCTGTTAGTAATCTATAGCTAGCCGCTTGTGGCCCAAGTGTGTACTGTGCAGCCGAAACAAACACTAATGCCTCAATGATTCACAAACACCGGATCTGCCATTGTTGCATTTCAATTGTCATATATTCCTCTGCAGATGTAGCCATAGGAGCTCCCAAAGAGGATGACTATGGTGGAGCTGTTTATATCTATCATGGGGATGCCACAGGAATCATCAGCAAATATTCCATGGTAAGACATTACTGTGCACAAATGCATGCATAATGTAGGCTGCGTGTTGGATTTTCAATTGAAAACATACGGTCGCCATGCATGTGTGTCAAATAACCACTCTTGAAGTAATATAGAATTGTGAGTAGAATGCGGTCCATGGAATTAATGTTAGTTCTCCAAAGCTTTTCACTGAGCTGGACTGTAATGAGCCACAATGCATTTCCATGCTGAAAATCACTTGTGTAACCCCGCAAGCCATTTTAGACCAGAAAGCTTTAACCGCAATACTGCCCAAATAGTTCCAACCGTATCTTCACACACCGATGAGAGTGGTATACTGTATGACAGTAATATTTAATTTGTAGTTTAAACTGACATTTTTCATTTTAGGAGCGATATGATTTCCTCTTGGGGCTTGGATCATTACTAGTTTTGCCTAGTGTTAATACTAAGGCGTGTTTTTGTAAGCATCAGTACTGTACTGAAGGTCTGCTCATGAACACATATTGTATCTGTTTGGACGATTAACACGCTGGATTGATAAGATATGGCTTTGTCGGGATGCAGCACAGGCTAACTGGCACAAAGAGTGGAGTGTGTTATATCCAATCGGTTATAGCCAATCGTCCAGACCAAGAATACAAGCTCAGTTCTAGTGAATGTCATGTAATATTAGTGAAACACAGACTACAGTAAGCATTTATTCATAAGATTTATTTTTTTTCACAACAGCAGAGTGGACTGTAAAAGCGTATATCAGTATGTATTATGTCAAAACTGAATTTGATCTGCCATTTGTGTTGTAAGGAGATGTAAAAGGCAAGTTTGGGGACACGCCACTCCAAAATTTGACATGTTTTTCTAATGACCCCAAGTGCTCTTAAATCTGTTTCTGTGGAAACGCAAACACCAAGCAAAGTGGGAGTCTCACAGTGTTCACGTTCATGTATTTTAAGGGGTACTATCTTGTGTTACAGAAAATAACTGGGCGTGGTGTCAATCCTGGTCTCCAGATGTTTGGACAGGCAATATCTGGCAGTGTGGACATGGACGGTAATGGATACACAGGTAGGATCAAATCAGATTTTTTTATTTTTCCCAACCGCATCATAAAGATGATGTGAAAACCTCATAACCAGAAAAATAACCTTAAATATTTGATTTTCAAGGTCACGAGTTCTGACCCTCATTCTCTTGTAAGAGCCTCCCTTAAGACTCGTGACAGAGGCATTTTGTTGACAGCATTCCTCTGACCAGATTCAATCCTAACCAAAATGACTGACTCAATGGTTCTTTGGTAATCTGGTGCAGGTGTATCAAATGATGTCATACACATTATGTTCACTGGCATGTTCTTGTTGCAGATGTCACAATTGGAGCTTTCATGACGGATAGTGTTGTGCTACTGAGGTGAGGAATCGTTACACTTCAGTACCATATAGGGAAAGAGGCAATGTCTTTTTCTTTTCTCGACTTTGACTTATTCTTAATCTCTGTCCAATATGGTGCTAGGTCCCGGCCTGTCATTACAGTGGACGTCACCATCTTTTTACCTGTGTCCATCAACATTTCTGTACCTCAGTGCCACGAAGGCCAGAACATAAACTGCTTCATCATCACCGTTTGCATGCGCTTCCATGGAAGACAACTACCTGGACAAATAGGTGAGGATGAGAGAACATTAGTAGGTTTCACACACACACACACACACACACACACACACACACACACACACACAGTGTTTCTTGCTGAAGCCAAGCATGCAGGCCAGTAACCTGCCATATGGCTCTTGCTAGTTCAAAGTCAGTGCGTATGTTAGATGTCATCATAAGACAAAATCAGATCACCACGCCATCACCTTTGAGTCAACAGTCCATCTTGATCTCATTACACAGCAAAAGGAATTTGGCCGCTTTTGTGCTCACATTGCGTCAGATTATTCAGCATGTCGCCACACACACACACACACACCCGGTCCATCTCCATCATATTCCCACAAGTGTGTTGACAAAGAATACTAATGTCAGCAACTTGAAACGCTTCAGAGTTGTTGCAGCTTGAGATCAACATTTTTGCACCCTGCCTGCTCTCAATTTAGCACATAATGTGAAAATAATGTCAAAAGCCAAAAATCCCTTTTGGCGTTTACTGTTGCAATTGCTCAAGTGAATTCTTGCTTTCTGACCTTTTTCTGGTCATTGAAACAGAGGGAACCTTTTAAAGAAGGATAATGTTGAGCAATCCTGCCTGGACAGGAAGTGTGTATGTGTGCTTAGCTTTTGCCAGGGGCTTATGGTGGGGTAGAGCGCTGAGGTTCTATCCTGTTCCAGTGTTTGGGTGTGGTCCCTCTCCCTGCTCCCACCCCCCCTGGGGAGTAAGAACCGTGTTGCATAATGACTGCGTACTAGCTTGTTGTAAATAAAGCCCCTCTGTTTGGTCGTCTGGCAAAGCGCGTGGAAAGTGCAGCGCCATGTGCTTGGTGACGTCCACAATGAAACCTTCCGTTGCCTCCCCGAGAATGAGCTCATGGCTCTGCCTCGACTGGACAGAGGGGTTTGATCCTACCTGGGTGTGTTTGTCGCCCCTCCCAGTCTAACACCCCGTGAAGCAATTACTACAGACTGAGGTTGATTCATTCACGGTCCTGAGTTTGGATGACAAGAGGCTCGTGTATGGTTTTCTCAGAATCACCAGTAACACTTGACCTCAGGCTTGTGATTCCTCTTCAAAATACAGTAGTTGTTCATTTTCTCCATCACGAAAGCCAGGGGCGGAACCAGCAGGGGTGCAATAAAAACATACTCTGCTTGACTAGCTGGAGAATTGGTTTCCTTTTGACAATGTTTTTCATCATCTTCTCACCTTAAGCTCCATCATTACACAAAGTTCTGCTTCATTCATCCCAGAATCAAAATAGCTCCGTTTATAAGCCACCTTGGATTTAGCTCCAGTCTTTGGAGGGGACAATCTCAAAATAAAATCACCACTCCTCCACCAATGAGGGTTTTTTCCGACTGCTTCTGTTTGACACTGAGCCTGCTTACTTCTTAACTCACTTCCACAAAACTTCCGTGGGCTCTGGACCAAAAAGGAGTCCCTTAAATTGTAATGCATTTTTGAGTGAATGTTATCTCTCATTTGTTCATCTCTGGGAGTCAATTTGGAGAATTGTCCTCAATTTCTCAGTTACTAATACAATTATTGCATTAGTCTTATAGTGCTGGTGTCAATGCCATTCTCGTTTGAATGTGCTCTGTATGTCCTCCACTCTACAGAGTGCCGTTCAGTTGCACAAATGGCATTCAGAAGTAAACTTAAGCTTTAACATTTTGTGCGTGTGTGTGTGCGATCCGGTTTAGAGCTGCTGTACAACCTGACGGCTGATGTGGATAAGAGACAAAAGAGCCTGCCTTCACGCGTCTACTTCATTCAGAGTGGCTCTCAGATCAGCCAAAAGAGCGAGCAGCTCAAATTGGACATCAACAAGGATGAGTGCCAGCGCTACACTGCCTATGTCAAAGTAAGTTTAGACGGTCTGGTCCCCGTGTTGGCTTGTTGTCTTTGCCGTTGAACTCCCATAAATAGCCTCTTGAGTTTGTTTCCCACGATGGAAACACTTATCATGCAGTGTGACATTCGAACTATTTCCCTCTGAAGTTTGTTTTGATCTTCATCTGTTTATTTCAGAGGCCAAGTGCACACTTTTCCAGTTGAAATGTTTATGCTGTTTAATACAAATAAGCAACATTCACAATCAAGGAAGCAACATCACAGAATGTGTAGGCGGCTATGAGAATATTTGCCCACCTCCCTTCCATCAGTTGCTGAGGTTAACGTACCAGTCATGCGCTTGATGAAATAATGCTGTCATCGGGCTGTGTATTACTATCATCGAGTGTACATGTCTCAGAAAAAGACACAAAGTCTCCATTGTCATCACAGTCCCTCCATTATTTTCTGCTGTGATTATGCTATGCAGCCATAGAGAGGGTCCACGTCCTGAGGGCACCGGCCATGCTTCCCTTCCTCATACACAGAAGTCTATAGTGCATGCTTGTAAATTCCATGACCAGTTTTTATAGATAGATAGATGCCTGGTACTTTGTCTGTGGGAGGTTCAGCTACCCACTGGGGAGGAAACAGCGTGGGGGGGGGGGGGGGCATGCTTCTCCTTGGTGATCCACGGACACGATACGAGCATCACACAGCACAGATGGAGCAATGAGTTATTTTATCACCATTTATGTGCCTTATTTAAATCTGTCATCGACCACCTCTTTTTCGTATTCTTAAATAGCTTGTAAAATTGGATATCGGATTGCTAAAATTATGATTTACCGTCCAATCCATACTACTGTTTTTTTTTTTGTAGTTATGCCCTATCAACTCCCGAAACATCTATCGGGCTGTGGGTATTTGACAGGATTATCACCAACTGTGCAAATTCCCTTTAACCCTGTAATGCCTGACCCATCAAGGAATAGCCAGAAAAATCAGATTTTGCGAACTGAGATGACATTTTCCCTTATAAAAAAATCCACAAAAATATTTTTGCCATATCATGTTGTTTTAGATATTTGTCATATCACATTTATAAGCATTATGTAGATTACATCTGAAAATGATAATTTGGGGAAAATCATATTTTAAACCTGCAGTATTAAATTTGATACAGATGATTTCATGTAAGATAAAGAATGAGTTACATAATGAAAATGCATGTATCAAATATGATACAAATGGCATTATAGGGTTAAGTTTCTAGCGATGGTCACGAGGAGGTGTTGTCCTGTTATGGTTACTATTTATTGATTGTCCACAACTAAAAGTGAAATAGTTGCCTTTGCATATTCTGTGCAGAGTCGTGTCTCTCCCAACTGACATTTGACAGTTCAAACCTTCTCCAACTGGCAAGGACACCAAATGTGGATGGTGTGAAAACGAGAGCATGTCTGAAAACTCTGGTTTGTCACGTCATTGATGGGTCGTTAGAGGAGATAGTCATGTAAAATGAATTATTGTGACGTGTCAAATTTTATCGTGGTCATGCTGCAGGAACTATGTCACTTGGCTTGGTGTCCAATCCCATGTGTTTTGGCTGTGTTGAAAATCACAGCAGTAGCACAGGCTGAATGATTTAGTGAAATATGAAGGGGTACACACATTATGACCTGCTGTGACTCTTTATTTTTTTTCCAGCATGTGTTTGTCCTAAACTTTAAAGAGTCAGCATTACCAGAGGTGATGCAGTTGCCCTTTCAAGGATTCTTGCTAACCAGTGGCGTCATTTGTCTTTCTCACATGTTTCCCCACATGAACCAGCCAGTTCTCCCATTCCCCAGAAGAGGTATGCTAATGGAAAGCATCTGGTTTCCCAGTTGCATCCTTTTGGGTGGGTCGTAAGCCTTACCAGGGAGTCGTTGTATTCAGTAGACGCACAGAACAGGGGTGAGCACCTCAGCAGGGTGTAAGACTTGTGTTGCTTTTATGTTGGCGGGACGCAAAAGCTTATTTCTTGAGCCGTGACACGTGAGCCTTTCTGGATCGTCTGTCTTCCCTATTTGGTGGCCGAAGGCGTTTTAAAAGATGCACGATAATACACTGTTAAAGTGGAATTTGTTTGGCAAAATGAAGAACTGGAACAGACATGCTCAATTTCAACCATCTGAGTTCAAATTAAAAGTCTAGACCAGTGGCTCAGTAAATCACACTTTGAGAAAACATAATATAACATCAGATATGGCACACGCAAAGGCTCGTACTTCATCACATATTCAGTATTACCTCCTGAAATTATGCAAGTCTGTCATGTTGACCATTTTCAGCATGTTTTCGTTGGCATGGACTTGCGGCATACCAGCCGTCCAGATGGTCCATGTTTGGTTATTTTCGGCGAAATAACCCTCCCGCTTGCTTTTGCCCCCATTGGAAAATGTGATGTTGCAAAGTTATGAGTAATTAAAATTGAAATGACCAGAGGGGCTCCGTGCAACTGAGTCATGTTGTCAGGTAAGCCAAATTCTTCAGTGTCATTTGTGCATCTTAAGTGTTTTGAATTGACATCCTTTTCGGCTGTGGTGAGGTTTCCATGTATTGTGCCAGAATAAACACTTCTTGAAGGTTTGACAGATGCAGACTTAGAACTGGGAATGCAAACATTCTTTGAAAAAAAAAATTATATCTATCTATCTATATATATATATATATATATATATATATA
>NW_017805277.1:2053011-2113678 GCF_001891065.2 Hippocampus comes
TATATATATATGTATGCGTGACTTTTTAAGTGACAACATACTTAAGCCCAGCATGTTCTTGTGAACATTTAGTAGGAAACCCCATGGAAAGTTAGACTGGACCACTTATGGTTTGTAACATAGAATAAACAATGTGCGAGGGTTGAGTCAGGAAGATGTGAGGGATGATTTGTATTCTTCTTCTTAATATTATCTCATATCAGTGGTATTTTTCTGCCGGTTGGATGGTTTGTGTAGTTGTCAAATGCAGCTGGTTTGGAATCGATGACCACTCAATGCGCTCTTCAGTTGGAGAATGTTCAGTGGAGCGACAGGTGCAGTGTTAACATTACGTTGGGATAAACAGTCCCTCACACTAAAGCATAGTTATGATTCACTATGTCTATGCATAGTCGACATGGCTTGCATTGATTTGATTCATAGCTCGTCCAAGTAAACAAACTCTTTCACCTAATCCCTTATTAGGTGCTCTGCATTTCTCGTGAACTCTGTCATGCTTATGGCTTGTTTACATCTACCATAACGTGTCCATCGCCATACGTGTGTTTTGATTCCAGCAGGTCCATCAGTAGATGCATTTCTGTCTCCAAGGAGGAGCTAAAATAGGCCGCCAAAGCCCTGCCTGTAACAGTTGTCCGTTTAATTTAGCTTGTAAGTGTCCTGCTTGCTACACCCCAAACACGTGCACTTTGCTCTGGCCTATATTCCACTGCCCCACTAACATTTGCCTGGCACCAACACAGTAAGTTCACGGAACTTGTGTTTCGTCTCTGGTGACGGGGAGGATATCTCACCACTTCTCATTGTTTTGATTCACAGTCAGCTTGTCAGCAGCTGTTTTCGGGACAAAGCACTGAAAGGCTTTTCGATCAGCCCCACTCACGATACATTTAGCCAATAACATCTTTTATAAGCAAATATGTAGACACTTGTAACAGCTCAAGAACTACATTCACAATCTAGTTTGGACTAAACAAAGCTAAATGGTAATTGGTTTTGAATGTACGATGACCGCAAGACTCATGATGCTTCTGAAGTTTCTTAACATTGTTTAAATAACTTTGAAAAACATTTTTGTTCAATTACGTCCTCCAAACCAAAAGGCAGCATCATATTATGTGATACCGCGTAGTAACTGTTTGTAATAATCTGGGAGTGGGGGTGGAGGGCCTACTTTTTTCGTAAGCAAGAACATGCTGACTTTCTTCTACCACAATCCACAAGTAGATTATATTGCAACAGTCACGTGGCGGTGCTGATAAATGAGTTTACTCTGTAGGGTGACGGGGTCTGCTTTACTTCCCCATCATGCCGGCATCTATGGTATGTGACACATTGGGACACTCGCGTCATTCCATTTTCCCCATTGCTGATGAATAACGGCCCTTGGGTACAGACGTATGATAAACTCCATCAATATTAGACGTAGCCATGCGCTGCTTATTCTCTCGCTGCTTATTCTATTGTGATTAACACTGCTACACCACGAGAAAAGACAGGCCTTCAAAAGTAAACGATCCACCAGGTTCAACATAATTCGAAATAGAAATAATGTCACAGTGCTGATATTTTATTATATTATTAATAGTCACATAAGTGTAAAACAAAACTAGTTAATTAGCGTTAATAGTAAGGCGTAAGCTAAAGTACGCGTGGAGACATTAGAGTTGTAGGCCCTTAGTTCACTTAATTTTTGTATATTTGCCTGTCTTTATGTTCTCTTAAAATTCCTTTTGAGGCTGGTTTTGGGAATAGCTGTTACAAAAGAAAGCTACACTAAAAGCAATTTGCCCTCTGACGACCGTATTCTGACCTGTTTGACCTTAGGGGACTGCTTCCAGTGTAGGTGCTTTTCTGGCTTTTTTTTTTTTTTTTAATAAAAGCACTATTCAGAAGGCAAAATTGTGAAGTGCAAAGTAAAAGTTGAATCAGTGACCTATAGATTTACCAGCTACATCATTTTTGGCGGTCAGTCAAGTCTATCCTAAAATCCTTTATCCACTCCTTCAAGTGAGTGTTCAAATGTTCCATGTCATTGGCACCTGGCAGTTTTCTCTTGACAGACAAACAGGAAACCCTGGTGAGAGAAAAGCAAACCAGGAGTTCCTGTAACAACCTCCCAAAGAGTCCCCCATGTGGATAAAGTCCCAGAGACGGCAATACGCGGCGCGTGGAAGCCCAAAGCCGGCCGGGCCTGCTGTCACACTGCCTGCTTTGTTTGCCGTTCTACAGACAAAATACAGACTCGGCCGAAACGTGCACTTCTCTTGATGCCGCCCTCTTGGTTTCATTTACCAAGAGAGCTGATACAGTAAAGGTACATAGCGGGAAGGTAATCATACCCAGCTGTCGTCTGTCACACACGACTGCGCGTCAAGCATCGTGTCTAAAGAATATAATTAAAATGAGCTGTAACAATATCTAGAGTGGAAAACGTCAGTGGCTAATACTTGGTGCTTTGTCCCGGAATTCTGGCTGTTTCTATCACAAGGTAGTAAAGATGAATTATTCCAGTTAAATTTAGCAGAGACTAATATTTTCGTCAGGATTTCCCTACATGGTCGTGCCAGAGGGAACGTGAGACAGTTCTTCGTCAGCCTTGTTTTGGGAGTGCACAGCCAGCAGAGTTTTTCTTACAGTAAAACATTTGAAGTCGTTCTCATAAATGTGCAATCGAGTCATTAGTAAGGTGTTGTTTCTGCCGTGGATCATTTATACCGAGTCTGTTCTTGCCATCGTAAATCCATCGTCATATCTCACTGACCAAAACCTGCGCCGATTGGATGATTCGTTGACTTTGGCAGCTCCGCTTACAGAGCAAAATGGTTCTGCAGGATTTTGGCTGCCTCCTTACCACACGATGCCACCGCAAGGAAACGTTATGGGGGGCCAAGTCTGACCACAATGAAGGAGATTCT
Source organism: Hippocampus comes (assembly GCF_001891065.2). Lineage (NCBI taxonomy): Eukaryota > Metazoa > Chordata > Actinopteri > Syngnathiformes > Syngnathidae > Hippocampus > Hippocampus comes. The sequence goes on from NW_017805277.1 coordinate 2,055,930, forward strand.
CTCGCCATGTTTTCCCCAACTTGCACTGCAGAGGAAACACAAGCGAGTTATCCTATGGAGAGGGAAGACAAAAGGCTGCCATTACTTCATCACTTGGCGGCACTTCCCTGAGACACGGCCGTGACCGTGTTGTCATTTCCCACTTCTCTTCGTTAATGGTTGTTATTTTAGATGTCAACATCATCCTCCGCTTCCTGCGTCAATAGCCAACGTCTGCAGCAAAGTGAACATAAAAATGCATACACGAGACATCTGTTTATATCCAGCCGAGCGAGCTCTTGAAGAATGACTTTAGTATAATTGGCTTTGTGTGTTGCAGCTTTATCTGGGTTGGGCCCATAAATAATGTCTCCAATGACAACAGTTAAGTAGAAGTGGCCAAAGGCGTTTGCGCGGAGTGACGAAATCGGCTGCAGGAAGCATCTGGAGCCTTCTTCCATCACCGGGATGAAAGAGTCTCAAACACAAACACTGCACTTTTTAAGCCGTCCCTCCCCGCTGCTTTCTCTTGCATTTGAGAGCTGTTCGCTGTTAGATTAGCACTTGAAGGCAACTTTCAAAAAATAAGACTCTTCTAGCACCAGAATCATTTTAACGCTTTTGCGCAAGCATCCGCATCCGGCTAGCTTGAACTGATTGCACGAGTCTGGAGATAATAAACTTCCTGTTTATGGATGAAAGTTAATCACCATGTTGGAGGAAACTAATTTTTCAAAGTAAGGAAGTCTTTAGAGGGCTCCTTCTCTAAACAACAACAGAATTATGGCTCGCTCAGTGAATTATTTGACAATGAAACTGCCTGCTTGCATGCAAATGAAAAGGTTTATTTGAAGACAATTATTTAGTTTCCTTTTTTATGAGCTCTCTGAGATACTTGCTGTAGTGGTGACCCGAGTCTATTTGATTACCCGTTGTTAAGAACCCAAACTGCTTCCTTAAAAGGATCTCGTCTGGACTCTGCTTCTTCTTTTTTTTTTTTTTTCCCGATGAGGGTTTTGTTTCGTTTCTTGCACGTGACTCGGCAGTACACTGCCGGGATAAGTGACGGGTTAAAGGTAGTAGACTGATGATGATGATGATAATGACGATTACAATGATGACTGGTAAGTTGGGTTAAGAATTTATGGAATGCAGACGCTGTAAGCACAAACTTTTTTTTTTTTTTTGACCAGCCCACCTCTTAGTTCTGCTACCGTGCTGCTTTGGGGTCATTTCCAGAATTAAATCCCATGTTCCTGAAAATAGACCAGAAGCAAAGTCCTGATCGAAAATAAAACAATGTGAGAGGGTTGAATGAGAAAGCTGTGAGAAAACACATCTGTGTATTTATAGGCGATTGGCAGGCTTTCATATTCAGATGGTACAGAACACAACTGTGGTAACTGGCATTGAATCAAGTAGCTGTTAATGGAACGTAGTAAAAATAACAACGCAGATGATTTTGGTATGTTTGAGCAGTAAGCCTATTCCATCTGCCCATTTCAAGCAGGAACTTCAGGCACCTATCTCTCCTCTCCTCTCCTCTTTTATGAAACCCAGCTGTGGTTTTCACTATCCAAGGGTCAAACGTTGGATGCCTTCTGAATGAGGCTATAAAAGTTGAACTTCATTTGCATTGACCTGAGTGGTGTTTGAAATAAATGGACATGAAGATACATTTGCAAAAATGTAAATGTTGGCTATGTATATCACCTGACTGGAACTGTACCCGGCAGGCCTCTGTTGGCTCAGCTTGGCCAAGTCATCACATGCAAAAACGTGTGTTTCAGTTGTAGCGTGAAATGAATGAAACACTGACTTGAAAGTGCACATTGCAAGTAGTTTTGTAAACTAATATTGTGTTTGCCTGATATTTCAATTGTGAAACAGGATTCTTGCATGACAGTGCACATGGTCTATGTTTCCAGGAGGAAGTATGCATTTGCTCATGAGATGGTATTTCAACACAGCTTCACGGTGTCTCGCAGCGCTCTATTTCACAAAATAATTTCTGTTTTGTGGAAACGAATCCTTATATGGGTGAGATGATGATTTAGATCGACATACTCAAACTGCACAAATAATTCCAAGTAAAACAAAAGCATTGTGAAAGTACATACCTCCAACATTTGTCACAGTGATGACCTCGGACCAGTTTATAAACAGGAACAATCTTATTGTTCCACTCCAGCACTATAGGAGGTGGTCATATGCAAATGTTAAACAATTAAAGAGAAGACATGACCATCTTATTCAAAGAAACGAGTTTCGATGATAACGTGTTCATGGTCATTTTAACATGACCTTGCAAACAAACAAATGCAACCAAATCCTACCATTGCGAGTTGTATTGCCTACTGTATTGAGATTCAGAAATTACCTAAGTTAATAAAACTGCTTCTCGCAAACATAATTTGCCTTGATAAACTGATTTGATAATACATTAAAGAAGCTCACAAATTGACTTTTGCAAAGTGGACAATGTGCAATAACCTCTTCAATGCTCGGTTTGTTTGGATTGTGTCAGGTTCACTCTGCTGTGACGGACAGCAGGTTGTGGAGGTTATCAGGTTAATGCCCGAAGCTGGACAAACATCTCTGCCTCCCTCGGCCACTAACATCAGACAGGCCGAAGGTTTGATTGCGTGTTGGATGTTTGTTGAAGTTTGTCAGAGCATACATCTGGTGTGAGCTGTACTTTCCAATGCCTCTCAAGAGTCCAAAGTCCAAATGCATGTTTTGCTGGCTTGTGAGCTTTTTTTGTAATCCGGGTTGGAATTATGAACGAATTTGTGTAATTTTGCAGACATGATTTTCTTTCTCTTGAACTTTGCAAGGGTTAGGCTAAACCAAACTGTAACCCTCATGTGAAAAATCATCTGCATAGCGCTTTTAAAAGGGTAGTACACCGTCCAGACACAACATTTTCTCCCAAAGGAAGTAGGAAACTGATGTGGTCATAAACTCAAACTTATGTATGTGTAGAATCCGGCCATACGTCATTAAGTGGCAAACAATAAGCGGGATAAGATCATAAACAGTTTGAATTAAACATGTATCCGCCCAGTCGCTCTGTCCTTGAGTCTGACAGAACAGGCCAACTGTCGCATGCAGGCGGCTGCTATTTGCTTTGACATGTGTGTCAATTCATACCAACTGTAGTAGGCCTATGTGGTGGCAAAAAATAAAACCGATAAACAAGAATTATGACTTTGCTTCACTTAGCCACCAATGACTAAGTTTGAGTGGCTAATGAAGTGTATGTGAAATGAGCAAGTAACGTGCTGCACTGTGATCAGACATTTTCTAGTAAGGTAACTGACATAAATGTGTCTTTTCTGTGCATCTGCGATTAGGTCATTTAAGTGGAACGTTTCACATGTTGGCAGGATATCACTTCTCCTCAGAATTGCCCTGTGATTGACTGGTGACCAGTCTAGCACGTAGTCAACTGCGCTGGGTTCCAGCTCGTGCTGTGACCCTGAATATAATGAAATGATGGAGATGGATGGAGGATAGCTGACATGTTTATGCTGTTTTTGGGCAGTACTCACAACTTTTAGTAGTGTATCATTGCCTTGTGTCACTGTAAAATGGTGAAGTGTGAATATGCTTTCACGCTTGACTATTTCCAACTGAATGCTCATGAAAATAACTGCGGCAGTTACATACACACCTACAAAGCTTTATAAATTGAGAGTCGCTCTCCCAAGACAGTGCTTCCCATGACTACTTTAGGCCAAACTTCTCACATCCTCAAGCAAGATTGTGGTTCTTGTGGAGCACACCACTTTTCTTCACATTTCTGTACATTTTGCCATAGCCCAGTATATGCTGGAAGCATTCTTGCCAGTAATGCATGTCTCATCATACACACATGTCACGCTAACGTTTGGACAGGCTGGATTCATTCATCACTTCACTCAAAAGGTTTTTCCATTTGGGCTTAGATTCCCTGGCGTTTAGCCCTCCAATGAAAGGGCTTCAAGCTGCAAGTCATCCAAACGTCTATTGTCCTAATAAGGAGTAGCGCGTGTGTGTGTGTGTGTGTGTGGTGTGTGTGTGTGTGTGTGTGTGTGTGTGTGTGTGTGTGTGTGTGTGTGTGTGTGTGTGTGTGTGTGTGTGTGTGTTTCCCTTGCAAGTTAATAAAACTTCCCATGAGTAGAATCCAGCCATATGCTTTTGAGGGTTTGGCTGAGAGAGTAACTCTTGCGCATTTCAGACGAGCATGAGGCGTTTAAAGATCAGAGCCTTATGCAGCCTGACGTCACTCCTCCCATAGAACCACTGCGGTGGAGCTATGCTCCTAAACCAAAGGGGTGCTGGGTTATGAGAGGGAGGGGGGTTCTTGGTTTGTTACCATTATGTTGATCAGATTAACATGTATCAGAGCTTCTAGGAATACAAAGGTGGTGTTTTGCAAAGATCCAATGAGCGTCATTGATTGAACTCTTTTGAGTGCAAACATACATTATGTTTACGTATGGATGTAGAGTGAGCACATACCAAATACAGTGGCTCTGAGTGTGAACATAAACATCGAGCGTTGGCTCTACCTTTGTTCCACTGTGAGGTGGTGTTGGGGATAAAGGTTTGTGCCACAGCTGTTTTCTTTCATAGCACAACGAATGGCAAGCCTCCTGTGATTTCACTACATTCATACATAATGTAAAGAAAGATTACTGAAAACAAAAACAAAACTCTCGTAACATGAAAAACTGTCATATTTGAGAATTTACAGTTCCAAAGGATAGTTGGAAAGAAAATATTTCCTGCTGGGTTACAGTGTGACTGGAAGCATTAATAAATCATTGGTGGGATGGTGAGAGGGGATTACAGTGACGATGCTGTAATTCTGCCGTTTACACCTCTGCGCGCTGTTGTTGGATGGAAATTGTCGTTTCCCAGCCAATCCTCACAACATCCATCATTTGCATAAAAATCACAGCGTTCTGAGCGCAGTAAGCCCAAGTGCTTCAAATGCGGAAACGGAAATAGACTTGCTGGGGTCCATGCATGACGTTGACTGTTAAACTGCAAGCTCTCCCCTTGTGGATGATGTCGTTGGCCGTGCATGTACCATGGGCACCCCCAATTGTGCATCTGTGCGTGACAATATCCCCCACACCTCTTGCACGAGTGATTGGGGTGATATTAAAATATTTTAAAGATGATAATAATTATAACCCATTCAAGGAATAGATTTAGACAATTACTCATCAGGATTGTCCCATGCTGGTGTTATATTTGTCTGATCATTTCCACCATGCACTTCCACGGAATGCCGAATTTGTCTGTCTGTGCCTCGATCACCACCTCCAGTTAGACCTGCTTTCAGCAAGTCTAATATCAAGTCTAGTTGTTGTAACCAAATTTACAGATGCCACAAGGGACATGGCAGGAACAAGTGTGGCGTCGTTCGTCTAGTAAATTCAGATGAACGGCCACAGAGGCGCAACACGGGCATCGTTCTACCAATGTGGGGCCCAGAGACAGCACCTGGCAAGAAAAAAAATGCACAAACATTTTTATTGTTTTACAATAGTGAATCAGGCTGTCTAACAATCACACTGATGTCATGATGTCAAGATGAAAGCTGTATAAAAAGAGACTTATGACCGTATTAATTATCGCTGCCTATGCTCAACAAGCATTTCTCCCTTAAGCGATAGAAGTGTCTCGCTTCTTCTCTGGCATGTTTGCATGCTGCTGTTTTAGCCAGAGTTTAAACGGTCATCCTGTTGACTGAGGTCAAGTACCATGTCACAGGAGTTGTCAGATGATCCGGCAACAAAATACCCCCTAAATATTCTGACACGCTACACTTCCTGTGCTAAGATGTTTGAGATGTTACATACCATTGTGTCACTATTGAAGCCAATGGTCAGAAGTAGTTCATCTGTCCGGAGGGTTGTGGTTTGAGCCCCTCTCCCTCCTCCCCCCACCAAAATGGCATCTTGTTTTTGGAGGAATGCTCGTCTGCTTCTTGACTACCTGCTTTCAGCAAGTCTAATATCAAGTCTAGTCGTTGTAACCAAATTTACAGATGCCATGAGGGACATGGCAGGAACAACTGTGGCGTCGTTCGTCTAGTAAATTCATCTGAACGGCCAGAGAGGCGCAACACGGGCACCAATCTACCAAACTGGGGCCCAGAGACAGCACCTGGCAAGGAAAAAAAGTGCACAAACATTTTTATTGTATTACAGTAGTGAATCAGGCTGTCTAACAATGGCACTGGTGTCATGATGTCAAGATAAAAGCTGTATAAAAAGACTTATGACCGAATTAATTATCGCTGCCTTTGCTCAACAAGCAATTGTTCCTTAAGCGATGGAAGTGTCTCGCTTCCTCTCTGGAATGTTTGCATGCTGCTGTTTTAGCCAGAGTTTAAATGGTCATCCTGTTGACTGAGGTCAAGTACTATGTCACAGGAGTTGTCAGATGATCCGGCAACAAAATACCCCCTAAATATTCTGACACGCTACGCTTCCTGTGCTAAGATGTTTGAGATGTCACATACCATCGTGTCACTATTGAAGCCAATGGTCAGAAGTAGTTCATCTGTCCGGAGGGTTGTGGTTTGAGCCCCTCTCCCTCCTCCCCCCACCAAAATGGCATCTTGTTTTTGGAGGAATGCTCGTCTGCTTCTTGACTACGTTTGAGGTGCTCTTCAGCAAGGCATCACAGCTTCCTTCTACCTCAGGACCTTCAGTGGTTCCTTCGCTCCTTGCATGCCTCCATGTGCATGATCTAGTCCTCTGTGTCGGGTACAACGAACATCATGCAAATAGAATTTCCCCTTGAGGCATCATGATCAGCATAATACCTATAAATGACAAGTCATATCAGACTCAGAAGGGTCTTAAAAGTGACTGGTTTTGTTCCCTTTTTTCATTTCCAACGCATTCCCAGCAATGCTGTCATCTGACCATTGCGGAGTCCTTTGAAGTAAGAATGGCCTCTCACAAGCGTTCTGTTTTCAACTGTTTATTGTCAAACAGTTGTGGAGTATACTTCCATAAACTTAGCCCGCAGTTAACACTATGCGAGTCGCCTTTTCAGTTGGTGCTTAGGAATTCCTGTGTGTGATGTCGGGGGTGTTTGTGCCAGGGGTGTGGTGCAAATTGGGAGCTTAGGAATTCCAGTGTGTGATGTTGGGAGTGTTTGTGCCAGGGGTGTGGTGCAAATTGGGAGCTTTTGATCAAGCGATAAGTGAAAAACGGAAGACGTGCAGCGTATTAGTGGACAGCCTCAATCACGTATGATGCGAGCCTGCTGCAATTCCTGGGAGTTTAGTCGGCGAACTTGTGTTTCTTATGTCAAAATGTCCCCATCTGCGAAATATGGGATGTTCTATTTATGGGAATCCATTCACAGTGCAGTCGAGCGATTATGCCGATTTAATGGCATAAAAAGTCACTCCTTCAGCATGGAATTGTGCAGTAACACAACATTTCAAGTCATTATGCCCCATTGGCCCCTGAACCCTAAGTTCTCATGTGGCTTGTGAAAATGTGAGATAAGCAGTGGGACTTTAGGGGCTCCAGGCCCGAGCAATGAACTCCCTTGGGGGTTCAGTTCACAAAGGGGCCAGTGGACAGGGGCCATTAGAAGCATGCTGGTTTAATGGCTACTTGGGTGGAGACTTTGGCCGGGAAATCTGCCGCCGTTTCTCATGTGCTCACTCCAACGCTGGTCATGTTACTACCCTCCAACCCAACAGCGGCAAAGCGCAAACAACACAGTCTCTGTCCAGTGCAGCATGAATCTCAATCCACTGATGAATTGGAGTGTGACCTCTGTCTCTGGCCCGCTGCTTTATTGTTATTGATCAGTAGTACTGTGAGAGTGTGCACTGGGTAAGTGACATAAAATGAATCGGCTTTTGGTCCTGATGTGTCCAACCAAGTAGACACTGGGAGGGGGAAAGAAACGACTAAACCCACTAATAAAGTTCATATCCATCATTGAAATAAATAAGATTCCAGACAGACACGCTACGTTTTTGTTTTTTTCCTGTGTAAATGTATATTAAACTTGATTTTAAATTCTATTCACCTTTAACTCGTTGCAGACACAAATTATGGTTACTGCTTGTATCTGAGAGGTGAGTCTCTTTACATTTGTTAATGGTGTCAACTTATTGTCCTTTTAGCCATACCGCATTGTAAGGACCAGAGAAGTTGTTGTTGTTTTTTTTTTTTTAAATGTATGGTTTTGTTGTCATCATTTCTTCTTGTCATCATTTGTACTCTTCAGTGGTGGTATCCTTAAGCACGCACAAAAACTGACATCTGTTGCTGGCTGGACCTTTCCTGAAAATATGAGTTGAACACCAAATTGTATGGAGTCAGAGGCATTTGAATAAAGTTTTCACTGCATGTAAAGTATCACACGAATCTAAGGATTATTCATTATAAAAGCCCTTTCTTTCAATAGCAATTCAGTGTAGTTGGCAACCAAATAAAGTGATATCATTTCCAAGGCCAGCGTTTTATCTGCATGCTACACCGCTTCCCAAAGCAGACCCAAATCTTCTGTTTCTGTCTGTTCATGTCCTCCTCTAATGAGCGCTGCTTCCTGCTATTACTCTCTCACTGGTGATGAACTGGGTGGGTTCACCACTCGTGATGCTCAGTGTGTTCAAAGCCCAGACTGGCTGTGTGCCTGTCTGAGTAAAGAGGATGGGTGGGTGGTCAATGGAAAATGTTGTGAAAGTGGGCAGAATGGAGTTTGATGCCCGGAAACAAAGGGTGTTTTCATTGTGGATTTTGGCTCACTGTTGTTAGATTACTGTTGAAGCCTCTGCGTGGTTATACTGTTGACTTTGAGACAGTGTGACCTGATCCACTCTTTATATATAACGAGCAAAGGAGATGAAAAGGTTTTTTTTTTTTTCCGTATTATTCTGTCATTAATGAAGATATGAGAGTTGATCAAATGTAGCTCTATTTTCTTTCGCTCAACATGTTTCCAAAGCCAATGCCAAATCAAACTGTCCTCCCGTGGTCTCTGATTAAGCCACTGGATACACAAGAATAGTTCTCACAGGCACAATTAGATTTAAAAAAAAAAATGTTGCATGTCTTCAGAATGATGACTCCGAACGTCGTCATCATCAGTGGCTCGGCTTGCTTTAGTTTCAGTAAATTAAGTGCTTTGATGGGTTGCGTAAATCAGAAAATAAAAAGCAACTGAGATGATCTTGTTTTGGAGGAATTCACTGCAAGCATTGATGTGGATTGAAAACCGGATTGCATTTTATTTGAGTGCCATCAGTCCGCCCACCACTTAAATGTTATTAACATCTCCATGGCTGTTGGATTACAAATGTGTTGCAATTTTATATTTTTTGTACACAGTTTATATTGTTAAGATTCCAAACTGTTGAGGGGTCAATTTAACAATAAACAGACAATTATTCCTGACTCTGCTTGACCCTGAATAGGCAAACTTGTCTAACTTGTGTCTTATGCAGCAGAACTCACAATAACTGCCATTTTTGTTTGTTATTGTTTTTAACAGAAAGATGTGAAAGACGTGTTCACACCCATCACGTTTGAGGTGGCATACAGCCTTGGGAAGCATGTGGTCGGTGGACACCAGGAGGGAGACTTGCCTGCTCTCACCCCTGTTCTTCGGTGGAGGAAAGGAAACAAGATCGCAGTGAGGAACGAGGTACAAGACACTGCTGAATAGTGACATTCTGGGCCAAGTCTTGTTGTGGTTCCTCCAAGTTGATTTACAGTGATGCAAATATATTATTTATTTATTTGTGTGGCCAAAGCAAATTATTATGGTTTCATCCAAATTACAAACAGTTCCGACATCAAACCTAAAGTTGAGCATTCAATTTGATGACATGTCAGCAAGCAGCTCATCATAAATGAGCAAAGCGGAGTGCGCTTCTTGATTGCAACCAGCAGAGGCGCTGTTGCTTCAGCCCCTCAATAACATGATGCCATCTCAGACCTCCACTTTTCAACTATGCAGGCAGCATTAATCTGCTCACCACAGCATTGGAAAAAATTAAGATCCAATGTGGTGGTTACCAGCTTGCACCTGTAGCATAGCAACTTGAGGATACTACTAACTGCTGCTAACTTTCACGCAAATGTTGTGGGTTCAAGACCTAGTCAGCACACCGCTGCCAGGCCTGAGCCCATATAAAAATGGGTGGGTTATGTCAGGAAAGGGCATGTGATGTCAAAAACTATGCTAAACAAATCACGTGAGTGACTTGCTGTGGCAACCCGGCAGGGAAAAGCCCAAAGTCGCTTCTTCTGTGGTGGTTACGAGTTTGTTATTGTCCGTGTTAGGTTTTCTTGAGTGGAATCCAAGAGACAGGTTCATTTATTTTCACTGTCGCCACCTCTAACCTAGCCCACATGTTTCCAAGATGGGCTGCACGTCATGCAAAAAAGGAAGGATGGTGTCTCTCAACACCCGCAAATTGATTTATCTGAATTAAGCAATACTGTAACATTAAACGTAACAACTTCTGATCTGCTGGTCGTAAAGTTTCTCTGTGTGGATTAGCCTGACCATAGAAAGACTGATGACAAAGTTTAAGATAGGCTGCAAGTAAGCTGGCCTTCCTGTCGACACAACACTGCCCCCTAGACGGAGTAGCAAGTCATTGTGAACTTTTGTGTTTCCTCCTCAGACTTGGTTTGAGAAGAACTGCCTGTCAGACGACTGTGCTGCAGACCTGCGTCTCCATGGAAAGCTGTTGCTGTCTGGGTAAAAACAAAGCTACGACATCATTGTTCAGATTCAGTCTGATTTGGACCTTTTTGCAAAGAGAAGACATCAGCCCTGTGGGTGTGGGTCCATGACGCATGCTTGGAGGATGTCCATATGTTTTTCCATGCACAGGGAGTTCCCTCTCTTTTTATGGAGTATTACTCTGTGAACTAACTCACAAAAAACAGTCTTTTTGCTAGATGTTTTTAAATTATTGTTTTCCACTACAATTTCATGAAACAGCCCCACATCATTAGCATCCTCTTGTAGAAGATTTAGTCTATCTGAGAGGTCTTGCTAACTTCCCTTCAAATGTCTTTTTTTGTCATTTATATTATTTATGGAGCTGTGGAAATTTTATTCCGATGCTCAGACAGATGTTTTCTGACTTTCATCCTCCCTCTTTTACATTAGTGGAAACCACCTGTTGGCATGCAAGAAGATTAGACACCTCCACAAACTGCAGCCTTCTAAAACGTTGGCGACTTGGATTCATTTTACCGTTGTATTGTTTGGGTCAAGCGATGTGTGTATTATATTTTGTGGTCCAAAAACTGGCATTAAATTAATTATATTAGGTTAGGACTAATGCTGAGTGGACATAACAAAAGGTAGACATGTGGAGTCTGATATCCAGTACAAGACATTAATTCTTACAGTGGTGTTTCTAATATTTCTCACAAGTAAAAATATTCAACGGGGCACTGCAACAAAACTAAAACCGCAAAAATATGCATCATATATATTAAATTTCACTTCAAGCTATTGTATTGGCTATCAGTATTTTGCGGGTTCACCTAATGCTGTGGCTTTTGAGGAGTGAGAAAAGTTTCACAAATCTTCTCCTGTGACATTGCTCAGGGTTGTTTGGACAATAGTTTATTGGCTACGTCATATAGTTTGCTTTATGTTTCAATCAGGGCACACAGCAGGCCCCATTTGGCCCTGGGAGGAGTAAGGAACGTCTCGTTGAACTTGACCATCTCAAATGCCGGAGATGACGCCTATGACACCAACGTCTATCTCAATTTCTCCCGAGAGGTTTTCTATATCAACTTCTGGCAAAAGGTGAGTTTCAAGCCTGGTTGACAGTTATTCGTATCAGTCCGATCTGTTGTTTGCCCTTCTTCCATTTATGTCTTAGGTTAAAATGTATACAATAAAAGTAGGTGAAACAGTAGGAGAATAAAGACAGACCTATGGCAGATGGCTTTATATACCAAATGCAGAAGATCCCACATGTGGGCACATCCTTCATATTCCCACGGTGCTTCACACGTCATTGCAATATCCTATGTCACCGTATAAATGAATTTTGATGAGAGCTATTACTCTTCATGGAAATTCATCATGATGTCATCCTTGACAATAAAATCCAACCCTCTGCCATCCCCTGCAATACCTGGAGGAGAGATTTTCTGCAAAGCAAATGGATTCCACAGTGGCAACCTTTGCCTCAAACTCACGTCACTTGGAAGAGAAAGCAAGCAGGTCTAGTCCAGCTCAGAGGCGCCCCATCAGTTTGCTTTTGAGATGGTGCACAGGACCACATCCTGTCATCAGGCTCACACCAGAGCCAAGTGATTGATGAAAGCTCACATTCTCACATCCAATGATATGAAATGACAAGGTGAAATTCCATTTCAGTAGAACGCAAGGTATAGGCAAGTTGTATGAGAAACGCAGATTTGGAGTGCCCCGGTGAATTTAAGGTCCCCCTGCTGACGTCATTTATCAGGTTGCCAGGGTTTGCTGCAGGAACCTGATAGTTCGGGTGACCTGCTGCACAGAGGAAACAGGAAGCCAACTTTAAGAAGAGGTGACAAACAATCCATTGACCAGATTTAATGCTCTCAGAGACTTTTCTAATTACTACCGGAGAAGACTAAAGTGATATGTTCTTGATCGATGCAAAGCTCAGAGGCAAACTTTCAGTTCTCCCCAGGGCAATTTTCTCCAGAAAACCCAGCATGAACTTGTCTGCCCCTCAGATTTAAGAGTGAGGGGTCTTAGCTGGCTGTTGTTTTTCAATGTAAACTATCAAAAAGCTTTGGAAGCCAACTGCTTTGACAACACTGGCTGAGACTTCTGCGGGGCTGCAGCATCTTCAGTGCTTCCTTTTTTGACGTGACGTCAAATGGAAAAGATGCATGAAGGTTTAGAACTGCCAGGGGAAATGTAGCGTGTGTGGACGCTACGTCGTGATGTGATTGCTGAAAAGCCATTTGAACTTGAAAACAGCAGCAGTAATGTTGCTACTGCCCGACGCTAGCTCAAACTATTTTACACTCTCAGACACCTCTGAATTGCTTGGGAAGGAACAAAGCTATATAATTAATGTATGAATTATTTTAATCAATTTACAGCAACATGTGTGGGCTGGTTTTGTACACTCGTACCAGAATTCAAAAGTTGTGGGTTAGGATTTGTGATTGTGCGCTCCAGCCTTATTCTCCTCAGGTTTGCCTCTGTTTTCTCCAAGTATCTCCCACTTACCAAAAACCAACATGTTGAGTTCATTGGGAAATTGTCTGAACTTGCGACATGAATTTTATCTACAAATTTGTGGGACATGGAGCCAGTGGAGACATAGATTGTAGATGTAGAACGATGATGTTATACTTGCAGAAGATATTGCCAAGGGGGACAAGGTAACTGATAAACAGTAGTGGGCCAAGAATAGACACCTGTGGAACACCAGAAGTGACAAACAAATAACTTGAGTCCATGCTGCAAGGACCATGACACTAGTTAGGAAATGTAAATCCAAATGTATACACATACTGAGGTCAAAGTGATGCCAAAAAAAACAGAACCACCTGTGAATTGTCATCCTGATGTGCTTCCTCCATTAGAAGTTTGGCATGACACTAAAGAACACTAAACAGTCCCACTGACATTTGTGAGAATCCCTGTGTGTGTGCTTGCGTACGGCTTCATGTGAGACCCGACAAAGTAAGCAAGCGACAGAAAGTGAAGAAGTGCTGCACAAACAGAGTCTTGTCGTCGTTCTCCCCATGGAGGCACCACACGCCATGTCTGCGCTCTGCTCTTGCTCAAGGACTGCCAGGTGGGTGATGAGTAAACAGGCAGTCTTCCCTCGTGCACTGCATGTGCAGCCCCACGGGATGGGCGGTGTTTGCACAGAGGAATACAGGAAACAGAGGAAATTCCATCATTGCCAGTTGTGCTCGGTCCCCCACACCTCCGAAAGAGAGAAGCGGTGCTTGTTTAGGTTGAGTTAATGACGATGAGGTCCCCTGCCACGCCTTGCTGAATCAGCTGAAGCAAAGTAAGGATCATAAAAATATGTCACCTGTGTCTACCCTTGCAGCTCATTTCCTCATCACTTTTGGAAGTGTGATCAACAGGCTTCGGAAAACTTGGCAGGCTGACCCCCTGCAGAATGTTCCGGGAGGGCCGGCCTAGCTTTTACAGTTGTGTCTCTCTGCCCTCGTCCATGCTCCGACAACACAGGCTCGGCCAAAAGCCTCCCAGTGAACCTTTGGCTAAAAGAATCCTTACTGCTCGCAGGGTCAGGGCCTGATGTTTACATAGTGCAGCCGGTGGAGCTCCATTTTGTTTAGACAAGCTTCCAAACACACAACCTGGAGCTTGGCCAATTTACCCAGCCGCCAAGATTTGTGTGTGTGTGTGTGTGTGTGTGTGTGTGTGTGTGTGTGTGTGTGTGTGTGTGTGTGTGTGTGTGTGTGTATCTAGCTAAGTAAATAAGGCACAAGAATATAGTATACTGTACTAGCCAAAACACTTTTCTGCCTTTCCAATCTCTCAGACGATTCGTCACGTAGAAATACAAACCAGTTTCTTTCATTTTCACTTCCTGGAAGTGCAATGAGCAGGTGTCCCAACACTATTGTCTTTAGTGTGCACACGCTGCCAGTGACAAACCTCAGCTTTTATCAGAAAGGATTGCTCTGTCATGATTAGAGACTTGTCGTGAACATGGCTTCCTTTTTACAATTCCCATGTCACCTTCTGCGTCTCCAGTCCGTCTGGCTCCCCGACTACTCCGTCTATCTCTCTTTTTGCAGGAAGAGAAGGGCATTTCCTGTGAACTTGTCGACTTGGACTTCCTCCGATGCAGCGTGGGATTTCCCTTCATGAGAGCACAGACAAAGGTAAGCAAGTTGTGATGAAATTGACAGAGTCAGAATTTTCAAAATATGTCAAAACATTTCAACAAGGTCCACCAACTGCATTTTTTATTTTATTTTTTTGTCTTTAGTATCATTTTGCAGTCCTTTTTGACACCACTCAGCTCTCTGGGGAAAATGACACTTTGCAGTTCTTGGTGCAAGCAAAGAGGTATGTACTTAACTGACACTTCATTCGGTATATCTACAGACAATAATTGCTGTAGCAAAAAAAACAATGATCACTTTTAACAGGTTTTAATTTAACAATATATTTTTATTCTTATGCTGCATCAGACTGAAAATCTTTACTAATACTGTATCTTACTTAGCTACCCATGAGGGTTAAACTAATAGAAACACTATGATTTATGAATGTTATACCGTGTGTCTTTACCAGAATGTTTTAGCTTGTGTGCATCTTAGAATGTGGTTACAATTATTTACCTGAATAGCTTCTTTGTTTGTTTTAGTGCCAATCCGGAGCACAAACTCTCTGACAATATTCTGGATCTGTCAATTCCACTGATTCATGAGACTGACACAACAATTACAGGGTAAGATCCATTCAGAAAAACAAAAAAAAAAAAAACACATGATACCTTAAACATGTGCGGAATGGCCATGTGGCTTGAGTGACTGCTTGCGGGTTCTCAGGAAATAAGGGAGTACTGTTATCACACTGGAGGAGCACATCAACATGAGAGGCCTTATCTCGGAATGTTTTATCGCCAGGCGAAAGGGAGAGCGATGTAAAACAGCCTCAATCCACCAGAACTTTGGCATTTGATAAGACTGCTGTCTCTGCTGTCTGTAACATGAAGGAAGGCATCGGAGCACATCTGGCTCTTATCTCAACTACTACAGTATACAAGGATGCTCATAGGGCGCTAATGCCCCTATAAATCACACACACACACACACACACACACACACACACACACACACACGAAAAAAAATGTAAACATGACTTCCCCTGTGTTCTGCAGTGTGGTGACACCGAGCTCCTTTGTGTATGGAAACTCCATTGACACCTCGCGCTTTGTCCAGCTTGAAGACATGGAGTGCAGCTTCCAGCCTCTCAATGTCACTTTCCAGGTAACGCCGGCACCATCTACACACACAATCGTCTGAATGTATCTCGCTTCTTGTGTGTCTTCATATGTTTTTTTCTCGATCTGTTCCAGGTGATAAATAACGGGCCCAGCCGGCTGCCGGGCTCCACTGTGGTCATCAGGATACCCAATCGGCTAGCTGGCAATGGAGCTGATATGTTCCACATTTTGGAGACGCAGGTGGATGGCGACAGTAATTGGAATTTCCAGCCCAAAGCATTGATTGTTTGTTTATACACCTGCAGGCAGCCACATCTTGTGCTCATTTATCCAGCTCATTGTCCGTCGGACTTCTTGTGGTGTTGCAGCTCTGTGTGAGGCGAAAAGTCAAACTGTCGACGTTGCTACTGAAGCTAGCCGGTCATTCGGTTTTCACAACATTTTGCATTTAGATAAAGGAACGCAGTTTTCCCAGTCGGTTTGGATATTTTCTTAACCCTTACATTGGCCCTTTCATTGAGGTAGCTCATGGGGGAGCTCAAGCTGTTAATTGTATTTACTATGAATGGGAGGATAGAGTTGACTATATCCCACCCTCCTTGAGCCCATCTGGAATCACTTTGAAGGGATCAGACGGCTTGCACGGAATGGGAATGTGACACCTGTGGAGCAGGCTACTGCGCGCCATACCATCCAACCCTTCCACCACTTATCAAAATGCCTTGAAATAGTCACTATATAGGCACATATATTCTGACTTTTTACACATTCATTCATTTGTTTTGCTTACGCCATCCACTTTCTTGGCTCCTGCCCCATATGTTCCGAGTTTTCCATGCAAATCTTGCTTGTTTGACGTGTAAATACGGTTTTCCCAGGATAAAAATCCAGCAGGTTTAGGGCCGATGAATCATCACATGGCAGGAGAAAGTGCTGTAGTAAAGCGTGCGGTCTTGCATGCTGGGTGGCAAAAGAGCACACAGGAAATTTGAAAAAGGCTCATTTATACAGTATATGCTGGAATTTCTTTTTTTTTATGTAAGCGTGCAACACACACATTGATTGTGGATAGGATTTTGTATTGTGTAAAGTTTTGAGAGTCTGCCACATTTATTATTAAGTCACCTTGCATTTTCTTGATAAGTGGTTGACTTTCAAATGGATGAGCAATGACAATGGGAGAATTTCATCGAAAGACCTTCAGGTCAGAGTGAAGAGAAGGGAAAAGGGGAAGTGTTCCCTTAAGGGGGGGCCTGAGCTTTAAACCAGCTACCTCGAAATCACTCCATATGAGAAACCTGATGTTTTGGAGGGGTGCAATTTCTTGTTTGGGAAAACTTCCTAACCTTCCTCACATGGAAACTCTGAACATTAGTGGGGTTGCATCATTATTGGTCACAGAAACCTTTGTCGGACAATTTTTGCAACTATATGGTTTGATCCTGACTTGTTCCCTTCTAAAATGGCATCAATTTGATGTTTTGATGGTCAATAATGAAAAATTTTCCCCGCTAATGTCTTTTTTTTTTTTTTCAGGTGGCGGGCAGCCGAGGAAACTGCACCCCACATCGGAACCCGACACCTTGCACGATTCCCCAGGACCGAGAGAGCATCTTTCACACTATATTTGCCTTTTTCACCAAATCAGGCCGCAAAGTCTTGGTAAGTATGCACCAGGCCACCAGGCTCATGTTTGCCTGACAGTCATTTTTGTTGGCTGTTCAACGTGTTACCTCAACTATCTGTATCAGGATTGTGAACGACCGGGAAGAGCGTGTATGACCATTTCCTGCAGTCTGGGGCCACAGCTGAAAGAAGAAGCTTTGAATATAGACATAAAGCTTTTACTCAATACTGAAATTCTGAAGACGGTAAGAGATTTTTGACCAACCGGTCGCTTGCAAAGTTGTTGTGACTTAAATGCAATCCCGTATTTTCTGCAGGATACTTCCTCTGTGATTCAGTTTGTGACACGAGGCCATGTGCAAGTAAATGACAGGACGGTGGAGGTGCCCAAAGGCCTGCCAGAAGACATCTCTGTGAGTACACAAATATTGTACAGTACATCTACATTTTTTTTAAATTTCATTTCTTGAGATTTGTTCTGCAAAGCCTGCAGAAGAGGCCGATGTGAAAATGGGTTTGTGTAAACTTCAGTATGAAGTGTTCACAGTGAGGTTTGTGGCTTCGGAACTCTCGGGAGATGCATATCTTAAAACCTCACTAAAAATAAACATTAGTTCATGTTATGCAGAATTTTTGGAGCGAATTGTCACTTTGGTTGGAGCGACCAGTTCAGGGTGTACCCAGCTGGCGCCCTAATGACGACAAAGGCTTTAAAAAAATGGAGGGATGAAGAGACCTTGTTTCATTGAAGGCCCTTTATAAGATGTTTAATTTCTCCTGAGAAAATAGTACAAATCTGTTGAGCCCTTTGTGGAACAGTTGGGGCCCTTAGCTATGTGCTGACGCTCGTATTGGGGCCCTCAGCTGCATACAAAGGCCGACGCTGCCCCCGCTGTTCGTTGCTGACTGATTGAATGGCTCAGAAAATCTGTCCTGATGATTAAATTGAGCCCCCAGGATGCTCTAGGTAGCATGTTGCAAATGATTACATTAGTGACCAAACAGCAGTCTTTCCTACCCTGAGTTCCAGACATGCTCACCCCGCACCCGGCCCCCCGTTTCCATCCACTACCATCAAGTGATAAACACACACTCCAAAGTCTGATTTGTGGTCCCAGGTTGCATTACTTGCAGCTGACCAGCAAGCTGAGTTTCTCATCACTCATTTAATGTAAGCATATCAACATAAATCCATGATGTATGAACTTTACATTGAACCTCACATTCCCACAATGAACAGATTGCAGGCTGCAACAAAAGCAATGACCAGAAGAGCAGTCATCTGGCTATGCAGTTGTTGAAATTTCGCACCCTGACTTGGGCGAAGGTGTTAATGTGAAAATCAATGCAACAGAGAGATTATCCTCATTTTGTGTTCTCGCGCCACCTCACGCACACACTTGCCTTTTCAAAGGGCAAGCGGCACTTCAGAGCCAGGCTGCTGCACTGACGATGACGTCATGCCTCGTTTGCAATTGCGCAGCGCTCCCGTGGACGGGGCAAAACGGACAAAATTTGCAATCGGCCAAGATCATGACTGCATAAATAAATAAATGCATCTCATGATCCTCCATTTGATGCCTGCATGCCAGCATAAACACAGGCTTAGAGTTATTTCAGAAGAATGACATTTTTCACCCCAGCTAATGCAGTGTAAATATATAAAAGCAATCATGCTGGAAATGATTTGAGCACACAAATATAAACCTACTTTATTCCCAAAATAAAAATGTTCATCTATGATGGAAACAGAAGTAATTGTGAGAAAATTAAACAAATATCAAAGCATTGGTAAGTGGGAAGTATATGAGAATGTAAGATTTTTGTGATGTTGCAGTTTGAGTTCACTAAACATTCTGGACGTGCTGACAGTGATGGATGATTCGGGAGGTGACTGTACTGGGAAGCGGCCTAAGCCTATGAGCTGTAAAGAAAAATTACTTATGACGTGTGGAGACTCTCAATTTTAAAAGGGAGTGGATGATTTAGAGATACTCTGACCTAATAGGATGAATGTACACTACTCTTATGTGTTATCTTTTAATTGAAACGTTAATAATATCAAGTTACGTTTTAAGAAATGGTAACCAAAAAACACTTTAATTCAACAGAAAATGTGTTTAATGCAATACTATACTATTTTCCAGCTCAAAACCTGGCTTACAAATATTATTCCTCCCCAGGACCCAAAGTAATGAAAATACATCACGTACTAATATAAATACAATATTGTGTACCAGAGATGGGGATTCCGTCCATGGGACAGAACGGCCCGTCCGTCCGTCCGTCCGTCTCAGACGGACTCCATTTTTGGGACAGAGGAAAAGATTTTTTTTTTTTTTTTTAAAGGACAGACTAAACAAGGACGGAAATCGGTTTTTGTCCGTCCCTTTCATCGTATGTGGTGTCGGGAGGCAAAATAACAAGGCCAGAGTGTAGCCAAACACTGCATTTTCTTTTATAGCACTTCTTCTTCTTCTTCTTCTCCTTTCGGCACGTCCCTTTTCAGGGGTCGCCACAGCGAGTCATTAATTCCCATCCGTCCCTGCAAACCGCCCTCTCAACTCGCATGTCCGTCTTGGCAAAAGTTTTACGCCGGATGCCCTTCCTGACGCAACCCTCCCCATTTCTCCGGGCTTGGGACCGGCACCGGGAACAGTGTACCCCCAGGGGAGGGCACTGCTCCCCAGCGGCTGGGTTATTTTCTTTTATAGCACAACCTTTTTAAATCTCGAGTATTTTTGTAGCAACACTGCCACCTAGTGTACAGTCAGAGAACATAACAAAGTACTGTACCTAAGAACACCGATTTGACTATCAATCCAGCCGGTTTAGAAAGCTTGCTGTTTATGCCATTTGAGGCACGGATTTCAAAAAGTAAAGTTTTTATTATTATTTTATTTTATCATAGTAGCTATTTTTGTGTCGTGAAATACTAATGCTGAGTTGTTTATCACTAAAGACAAAAAATATAAAGAAACAGTGATGTCATTTTTTGTTTGATTTTTGGCCACCCTTATCTGCAACAGACAATGGGTTCTGGAGGCAGGAATAAATGCAGTGAATACTTCAATGTTTACATACGAGAGTCCTAAACATTTTTCAAAGTGTGGCACTTTTGTAATGTGGCAAGACATGTCATGTGTTTTGTATTTTATGGACGACCCTTTTCTCTCATGCAGTGACATAAGCTTTGTAGTGAGCATGTCTGTAAAGAGGAAAACACCCTAAAATCCCTACTACTTTGGCGATGGTTCTCGTTTTTTTCAAAGATTGAGGTGAGCATTAAGTAAAGATGTCAAAATAAATTTTGATGACCGTCGATCGCAATTTTGGCACATTAGGCGACGTTTAAATTCCCACATTACGGGTACAGACTGTCATGTTGCATAACTGTATGCCAAGTGAGAAAGGACATATTACATTAGTGTTGGCAACTAAAGAGGCATTTAAACCATTTCACACAAGATTCCATGGGAGCCATAAACTCTTTGGAAATCTAAAATGAATAGAAATATTCTTTTCTTTTTGCTTTCCAATTCTGGAATGGACAATTGCTGAACCGGGTCGAAGCGATATGTCAGCCCCTCTGCCATATTGTTTATGGCTTAAATATTAGAGATATAAATTTGGCAAATAAAAAGCAAATTAAAAAATAAAAGCCTAAAAATCACTGTTGTACATAAAATATATCTGTTTACAAAAATCTTGATTGGTCGTTTCATTTGGTCGTTTCTGTGTTTGCGTACTCATAAAACAATATTCCGTGAGCCTTGATTAATCAGTCAGAATGCTCTCAATTGACTGGCACTCAATAGCTTCACTCCTTTTTGAGTTTTGTTTTGGGTTTTTTTTGAATGGCTGGCATTTTAAAAAAATGTGACCATAAGCGTATCCACGGTTGTTCTAGCTGATCTTCGAGGCGCTGCACAGTCAAGAGCCCAGAGGCTACGTTGTGGGTTGGATCATCGCCATCAGTCTGCTAGTGGGGATCCTCATCTTTTTGCTCCTAGCTGTGCTGCTATGGAAGGTAAAACTACTCATGATTGTATTTTTTTTTTTTTTTTTTTTTTTTATGTGTCAAAGGCTTTGTATGTGTGTTTTGTCACTGGAGTTGGAAATCCAGGTGAGTGAGGTCTCAGCTTCGTGTAGCAGGTGAACAGTCGGTGGCATCTCAGTAAAAACACCGAACTCTCTCCTGGACTGCTATTAGATCCACTTATTACAAACCATCAAAAGGTCCTCCGTTCTATGTAATAACATTTATTGCACAAGGCCTACTGTAATGGTAATGCCCTTCAAATGTTTTGCTCGTATATTTTGTTAATGAGTACTGTAAATGTAATCTCACTGCAGCAGTCCGTGGTGAACATTTTGTGTTTTTGACAGATGGGTTTCTTCCGTCGACGGTATCGCGAGATCATCGAGGCCGAGAGGAACAGGAAGGACAGCGATGATAGCTGGGATTGGATGGAAAAGAACCACTGAGACACATGCTGGCAAAGGTGGTGGGGGTCCCTGTGCCGCCAAAGAGATTTCGGGATCGGGTCATGATGAATTCAACGGCACAGGGCTCCTTTTCAGCCCTGCCGCCCTGGTGGCACTGGGCCCATCAAGCCTTCCATATGTGGAAGAAGAAGAATATTCTCCATATTTTCTGGAGACTTCATGTGTTTTTGAGGGTGGGGGGGTCCCAGGAACTTTCGAGGTGACAGCGTGGCCTGCCAGAAGATGACGAACTACGACAATTTGCAGCTGGCGGCGTGGAGCCGCCGGTTAAAAGTCCGAATGTGGATACTGGTGGACAACAAAAACCTCAGGGCTGTGTTACATAGCAACTTTATTTTTGTACACTTTAAGCCATATTGTGCAAAAAGTGGTCATGGAGAGGAGTTTGGGCCATTGTGTCTGTAGTATGTTTTCCTAAAAGCACTGATGTCTGATATGCCTGAATGCCTCAGCTACGGAGTATAGCCTGCCCAGAACAGATTAGACATATTCCTTATATTGAGAGCGGGCGATTGTGTCCTCACATTGACCATCGTTGAAAGCTATTGTTGTCGTCGAGACACAAAAAACACACGCACACACGGTTTAAAACACTGTAGCCTCTGCTGCTGTCTGCAGAGTTGGCCCGCAAGTGCAGTGAATGCGCTGGCTGAGGTCGTTAGAAATAGTAACACTTTATGGGTCATGCTTTTTCATCTTCTACACCGGTGTTTGCCAACATTTATTGAGCCAAGACACATTTTCACGTTCATCTCGAGTGGCATCAGCATTGATAAGCAAGTACTGTAGCTCACTTTCGGTGATGTTTCGTATGAAGGATTTTTGCTTGTGTAATGTGTTAATGATTCCTAAAATCAGTGCTAGGTATGAAGATGACCAACCCCAAAATAAATACAGGTAGCAGTAAATAGCAATTCACTGGCCACAACATTAGGTACACCTTTATGTTCTCATTTCATCTGCTGCAGTGGGACCTCCGAAGTGGAACTTAGTCTGTACCATCATACCAGTTGTACTAATTTCAAAACAAAAATAAAGAAAATTAATCTGTCCCATTCTTTAATTTAGTATCTTGATAAAACCTTTATTAAACTGTACAGGCATGATTTAACAAGCACTTTTTAATCATCTTAACGGCCATACAAGCATAAAAAGAAGTTAACCACTGTATAACAAAACTAAATACAAATAGTAAAACTACACCACTTTTTTACACAATAACAAACACTTCATTCTGTTCAGGCAGCATTTTTTTTAGATCGATTCGATTTGATTGCGCTGACGTACCTAATGTTGTGCCCAGTGTATCCTAATGGATCATGTTCTAAATTCTCAATGAAATGTTTAACTTGATACAATGAGATAAGATGATGTTATGATTTATGTGCGCGCTGATCCCAATTCGACGACAGCTGCGAGTATTGAGTTTGACTATGATGTTAAAGTATACTAATACTGTAGTTATAGTATCGTATGGAGTCTGGAGTAAGAAACCTGAGCTTCATGGCCCACCGCAGCCTGATGTATGTGTGGGATTGGACCCCCTCATGGGTCTGTAGTGTGAGTCATGCCCTAAAAATAGGTGATGATGGGCTACATTAAATAATTACACATGAATTAGCCTTTTTGGGCTTTATTTGACAAGAACATGAGCAAACCGTCAGGGTAATACAGTAATATAGTTGCTGTTGTCTAATTGCCTCACAGCTTGGGGACCTGGATGACTGAGAATTTACACAGATGTAAAGAAATATTTTAGCAAGTACAGATACATAATTTCTTTGGGATACTGTGACACAAAGTTTAAAAAAAGAAAAAGACTTGGGCAATTATTCTCTTGGGATCACGAAACATTACCGAACTGCTTCCAATAAAGTGTTTAACTGCGCTCAGCCATGCCATTTTGACTTAATGCAGAATACAGTGAAAGGGAATGTATATAAAATGACCCCCAACATGTAACATCTGGAAGTATTTTAAACATTTGAAGACCTCCAGTGCAAATTTAGATTTAGATTTAAATGTACTGGTAATTCAGACTTTCTTCAGGGCTGCAGTGTTGAGAGGCACACTTTAAGATTTTTTTGAACTTCCTGTTGTGTTGTATTAATTGAACTGGCCACTCTTATGTTACCAATGAATTCCACTGTCTTGACAGCATATACTTGGTACACCGTCACGTCTTCAATCCGCTTCATTGCTCATTCAAACCTGAATGCCGAACCAAGGGACACTTGACGTTTCGTTTTGTTGGGGGTGAATTTGAACTGTGATGGAAATAGTTTTTGGTGGTTTCTTATCACCCTTAGTCACACTTTTTTTTGGGGGGGGGGGGGGTTCTCGGTATACTACTGTCACGGATTATCATTTCCATTATAGAGTGTTGGATGTTTTTAAAATGGTGTTTAAATTGTATATTTATCAAATCATGAATAATTCTACAGTGGAAAAAAACCGAATGTTGTTTTCATGAAGTTGATAGACGGTGTCTGGCGCCCTCTACTGGTCGTCGAGCACCAAACGCGCACATGATCACGTTTGGAAACGGAACTCATGGAACGTTTGATATATTTAAACTTTCTCAAAAACACGTTCTTGAGAGCCTCATTTAAGAGCTACTTTTTTTTTTAATTAACAGTCTTTGTTTTGTTTTTTGTTAGTGATCAAAACAGTGGGCCAATTCAATTGATGAAAAATAGAATACTATACAATATAAATATATTATGAAGTCCATTAAACATATAGAATTTCTAAAGAAATTGTGTTAAAATAAAATAAGTACATAAATTGAGCAAAAATTGGCTAGGTTATCAAACTACTAAATTATGGAAATTTTTGGCCACTGCCAACATATAAATGTTTTACAAAGTAACTTTTGGTATTGACTCAAAACAAAAAGCCAAATAATAAAATCTGATGCATTTCCAGTATTGCGAATGAATTTATAATTGTATATTACAATAATCTATCATTTTTTTTGGTACATCTGAGAAAAAACAGCTGTATCAAAACATCTGTCTTTTACTCAAGATTGTCACTGTCAATGGGGGAAAAGAAATTGGTGTGTCTGTTTGGTCATGTGACACCCGTTGCTTGGAAATCGAGCACATGCTGGAGGCTGCACTGAATTATTAACAAACTGCATAGAAGTATTGGTTGGACTAGCCAGAATCTCTCTGTAGACTATAAGTATGTATTCATCACTGGGCCATGGCCTGGTAAGGACAGCCGCAGCAGACCAGGTGGTCGCTCCGTTTGCATGTCACCTGTGTCACCTTGTGCTTCTGTGTGACAACTTGGAGGATCACGAACACTTCAGCCAGTTAGAGGAGGCAGCGCAGACTGTGGCTAAAGCTACTGACAACATGGCTGCAGTGGCCTCTAGGTATGTATTTTGTGAAATTGGATGATTTCAATGCCGGACTCCCTTACTTGACACAACACATGGTGGGTATTAGTTCACTCGCTGGGAAACAAACCAACGCTGCCTGCATGAAAGGAAGCAGCATGTACCACGACAACAGCGCATTAGGAACCGCTGGCGTAATATACGGTTGAGTCAAATCACCACCAAATTAACACCAGTTTGTCCATTTCCAGACAAGTCAGCGATACTGATGATGATGTGCTGCGTAAGGAGATGGCCTCCCTGCTGGAGCCCATCACACTGTCAGGCCAACATGTGCTGCTGGCGGCCCAGAAGCTCAGCATCCAGCCCAGTTTGACGGCGCACAAAGAGGAACTCATTGCTGCTGCACAAACTGTTTTCCTCAGTGTAGTCAAAGTAAGGCGTGAATTAGAGGTGTCAAAATAAATCGATTGACAACTAATCGATTAACCAATTAATTGACCGCTATTTTATCAATGAATTGAGTAATCATTTAATGACATTTTTTTCTTCCAACTTCAAACTGTCTAAATTCTCTGATTTCAGCCTCTCAATAGTAATTACTGTCTTGATGTCTGTGGTACTTAAGGACTTTTGTGTTTAATCAACATAAGACATGTGCAAACATTTGCTTTTACTTTGGGAAACAATGACCAAACTTCGAATTGAAACAGTTTCAGAAAGGTTGACGAGTACAATATCTGACCTTTTATTGTGGCGTTGCTTAATTGTTGTTTTTACCACAAAACAAAACCCAATTTTTAAAAATTGCTGAATTAAAATTACCGGTAGTCTGCATTTTAAAAAATGGTTTTGTGATACACTGTAATGCAAAATATAACTTAACCCGATTATTTGATTCATTGAGATGGGATAATCAATAGAACAATCGATTCTATAAATATGTTATTGTGACAGCTCTAGATGGATTCGTTGGACAGAAGATAAGGAGGGTGGGGGTGGGCAGTATATTCATGAAGAAATTATAACTTTACAAAGACAATAACAATAATTTGCAGTGGGGTAGAACTGCACTGCGTCATACTGAGAGCTGTAATATTAACATTTATTAGCATAATCTGTTATCCAAGGGATTTTCTTGGTTTTCCTCCTTCAGGTTCTGCTCGTGCATGACGACTGTGTAGTGAGAGAAGTCCTTGCAGCTGCCGCTCAAGTGTCCGAGCATCTCTCTGAGCTCGCCTCCTGCTCAGACATTCAGTCCCTGGTGAAAGTCCTTCAGGAGTTTTCCGATGCCTTGCTTCTGCTCAGCCGCCTGACAGCGGAGCGTGCGGACTCCTTAAAGGACCTCCGACAGACCCAAAAACTTGGAGACTCCTTGGAGACCCTAAGGAGGTGCATGCCCATGATGCACACTGCTACCTGCACCACCATCAAGCACCCGATGAGCCAGGAGGCCCAAACTGCCAAGAGCTACATACTTGACAAGGTGAGGAGCGCGATCGATGACATTGTTCGCACCCTGACAGGTGAATGTCAGACAGGACCACTGGGAGCTTGTGGTTTTTATACAGAGAAGAGGAAACGTTTGTCGCAGCTACTGGAAGATTGTTCCAACTCGTCGGTCCTGCCGTGTGGGGATTTGGACACCCTGATTCGAGATCTTGTCTTCCACGGTATGACCGTGGCCAACTGTTCTCGAAGAGAGTTGCAGCAAAGTTTAGTGCTCCACAGTCGACACATTCTCCACTTGTGGTCTGACATAAAACTGATCATAAAGTCCCCCAACAATCTTAAGGAGCATCTTGCGAACATCTGCGCCTCGTTGGGGGAGCTTTTAAAAGATTTCGATGGAGCAATGATGGCCGCCATTCTACATCAACTGTTTGACACATTTCTGGCTGCGGCATGTGCATTTGAAGAATTTTCTCGAATGGTGAGGCAAACTCTGGTTGCAGATTCCTCCATCGAGACAGATCTGAGCTTTCTTCAGTCACCGGTGGAAGAGTTCATATCCTACTTGGATAGACTGATCCAAGTTGCCAGCTTTTTCTCTGCTGCAGCCAATGACGCAAAGAGCCTCGAAAACATGGAGCACTCCCGAGTGTGTCTCACCAGACTCCAAGCTCAAATTGCTCCTTTGTCTCTTGAACTG
Organism: Hippocampus comes; assembly: GCF_001891065.2. Lineage (NCBI taxonomy): Eukaryota > Metazoa > Chordata > Actinopteri > Syngnathiformes > Syngnathidae > Hippocampus > Hippocampus comes. The sequence continues at coordinate 2,083,503 of NW_017805277.1, forward strand.
GCTGACAACTCCATGCAAACACTTCAGAAGCTTCATGAAATGTTTCCCATATGGGAAGAAGTGATTAACCAGCTAGTGGAGTCTCTCAGCTACGTGATGGATATCAAGGAGTTTATGAGTCTAGCCATTAAAGAGATAGCGAATGATCGCAGTGGTTGTGACGCCGCATACAGACAGCAAAGCTACGAGCTCTTTAGTGAACACGTGACCAAGCTAATATGTCGCATGCGGCTGGTGACACACTCAGTCAGGACACACTTGGACCTCAGCGAGGACCCCATCTACAGGAACGGCCTCCTGGTTCTGCTGAAACAAGCTCAACTGTGTCAAAGAAAAACCAACCAATCAGTGAGCGACATGCTTTTAGGTGACAGTCTGAATGTGGAGCACTATTCGACCTTTTCTGACAATGCTTCTGATCTTTTTCGCCAATTGAAAGTCCTCCGAGAAGGATTAGATGGCCACCAGCATCCACATCTACTCAGTCCTTTGCGAGAAGGTGCCCGTCAGACTGATCTCTTGGAAGATGAGCCGTCTGATCTGAATGACGATCGTGGGCTGAGACGTTTGGATTCCTCGATTCTGGATTTGATTGAGACAGAAACAGAACGCGAGGAGGAGGACGAGGACTCAGATGAAGAATGCGTGGAAGTGGAGCTGTCTCCTAAATGTGATGATGATTTAGAAGAACCCAAAAGGATCCAGATGCCTTTCAAATTTGAACTTTTACCCCTCCTAAAAGAAGTTGTGACTGTGACTAAAGAAAAAGATGTTGCGGTCCTCAGCCGGGTATGCACCGGTGTTCTCGAGCTGTCAAACTGCTACTCCCAAGCAACGAGAGAAGCTTTAGCCATCAAAGACGATGTCGACTGTAAGAATTTGGAAAGCTTTCGAGCTCAACTGGTGTCACTGACGCTGCTGCTGGTCCAGACCGCTCAAGAGACGGCGATGAGCTCGTCGCCAGGCACGGAGAACGTCTGCAGACTCTGTACGCAGTTTTCGGACCTCATCAACACCATTCGCAAGGTTCTGCTTCCAGGAAGCGAACCTTGGTTTCACGTCGTTTACACCGAGCTGAGGCGAGCTCAATCAACTCAGACGGATGTCAAACAGCAGCTCGGTGAAATGATGAACCAGTGTGCGGACACCGTGCAGCTGCTCACATCAGCACATATAACCCCTCAAAGTGGAAACCAGGAGACACTGACACTTTTGCACAACAAATTGAACAAAGCCCAGAACAACACAAGACATCTGATAGAGTTCAGGGTCTTATCTGATGGTCAGCTCGATCAGCTCGAGGGTCTGTGCATCCTCTGGGGTCTATCCGTTCGCATTTTGTTCAATTCTCTGGACAGGGTTTTAGGAATGTCCGGCGCTATGAGCCAACACACTCCTCATAAGCAACTTTCCATCTTATCGGAGAACTCGCTGAGAATCCAGGAGGCTGCAAGGCTCACCAGTCTAATTTGTAAAAGTGCTTTTAAATCCAAAGAGTTGACGTCTTACCAGAGCGAGGTGAAGACGCTGACTGAGCGCTACCTTCGAGCCGCAGGGGACCTCGGCGTAATGCCTCGTGTCATGCAGCTCGCGAAGTCAGAGCTCCTTCAAAGGAATCTTATCATTAAGATGAAAGAGCTCTCGGGGCTTTTGAGTAAAGCAAATAAATATTATGACACTCCACTCCAAAATCTGGTCGGCATTGTTCATTTGATAGTAAAGCAAACTGAGAACAAATCAGATGAAGCGCAGCAAAGACTTGAACACTCCGCTACTTCAATTCTGGAAAGGGTGAAAGACGCTAGCAAAAAAGTGGAAGAGAGTTTCAACTACATGAGGGATTCCCGTGAACGTGCCAACCTGCGCTCCCTGAACACACATCTGTCATTTCTGATGTCTGAAATCATCAGCATGGTGCGTCTCATGGCACAGACCTGCTCCATTAGTGACACATTCAACCTGGAAATGAAGATTCAGTGCTGGTCAGCCCAAGCTCACTATGTGGTGGAGGAGATCAGTAAGCAAGATGGAATCCACCAGGAGGTAAAGGAGAACATCAGAGCAAGTCTTCAGGGCACCACCACTGGTGGATGTATCCAGAATGTCCTCATGAAATGCAACGAAAAGACAAATAAAGCTTTTTGGCAGACATATGAAGTTGCTGCAGACTCAAAGATGTCAGCTTGGATTCAAGATGGATCAGCAAAGGATGTAAGTATTTAGTTTTCAGGTTAGATTAAATCTAAACTTAAAATGACCTTTTTGTAAGTTTGTATTAGTGCAGCACTTAGCCTAGTGGTTAGCACGCATGCCTTATTTATCACGAATGGCTGACATTTGTGTTATTTCGATTCAATCGCACTCGTTTGCAGAGCCACAGACATGACATGAGAGGGATAACACTGGCCACAATATCGACACAAATTGACTACAAATTAGTCATTTATTGTCTAAAATGTTCGCATAAACTAACAATTTGTGGCCATGAAGTAGCTGTGGCTCCGAACTGGTCTGTTGGGAGAGCAAATTGTGCGCATGTTCTGTCTATATTGAGGCCATAATTTCATTTTCCAATGTCATATCCGAGGCTCCGCTCAAGATTATCCTCATCGTTTCTTTGCAGTTTGCTTCTGGTTTCAAAGAAGCGTCCGCACTAACCTCCACCTCCTTTTTGCTGAAACAAGAAAGCGCCAGTTGGGATCCCAACGACAACAAGATAGTCCAAGAGACCAAGAAAATGGCAGACACACTGTACAACATGACCCAGTACCTGAGGAATAGAGGCCCAATACTGGTAAGAACCACCAAAAGGTATTTATATGGCTTTTGCTTTTAAGTGTCATGCGTGTTAATTAATCTTTGAGCTTTGGGTTTTCCTCTCTTAGAATAAAGAAGCGTTTGTGTGTGCAGCCAAAGACGTGATGTCAAATGGACAATTGGTGACCAACTTTATTCGAGTTATAGCCAACCACTGCCTGGATGCACAGTGTGCACTGGAACTGTCCCTCATCGTGGAGCAGATTCTCACCATTACCAACCAGCTCAGCATCCTTTCCAGGTCAGAATAAGCAAACAGGCTGAAAACACAACAAAACAAGAGGATGAAAAAAAAAAAACGGTAATGATCTTTTGTATCGCAGTGTCAATTCTGTAACACCTGGCTGTAAATCGTCTGATGAGATCCTGGTGAAGAACACACAGAATCTCCTCCGCACAGTCCTGAAGGGGGTTCATGCAGCAGAGACCGCCTGCATCACAGTAAACAGGACAGACCCACATTGACATATTATGGAATGACGTTCAAATTGTGCTCAAAGGCGTGTGATTTTTCTTGTTTGAGGGTTTAAAGCAGCCGGAGCCAAACTCGGATGGAGCCGAAGCGACCGCTTTGTTTTTCCAGTGGAAGAAGAACCTGGAGGTCCACCGAGCCCAGCAAACCTCCAACCCCAAAACAGATGAGCTGGGTTTGAGGAAGATTTCATCACACTCCGTCGTACCGAGTCTCGTATCTCCAGTACAAGACGGCTCCAACTTGACGCTTCAGTGGAAAGGTCACAGTAATAGAGCTTTATCACAATATTTGCTTTAAGGAGATCATCCCTCATTTTGGCTCTGTTCCCAGAGGGAAGTTGTGTCATTTATTGTGGTTGTAGTTTTCAGTCGCAAAGCGCTGCATCGCTTCATAGCAACAGGGGCTATTAATTATGATACATTATGCCCCTCTTGTATTACCAACACAAAACAATAAACTCACATTGACTGAAAGAGATTTGGACATACATACTGTATTGAGAGACAAAGTATTTCATTAGCGACTGTCACGTAGCTGCAGTAAAATCAATTTCCACTCTTTTATGTCAGGTTGTAGTGTAAACATTTAATTCACATCAAGATATGTACAGTGGACTGAATTTAAAAGCTGATGAAATGTGCACAGAAAACAAAGGTCATCCACATATACACATACAATGAACATGCCATTTAAACAGTTGTGAAAACAATCTAAAAAAGCTCCAATATGGCTTAAAATAATCACACAAGCTCATTTTGAGGAAAGTTTGATATAAAAAACATATTTAAAATTAAAAACCCCCCAAAAAAAAACTGTGACAATGTTATTTACAAGTCCATTGCAATAATTGTAGCAGTTCAGTTCCACAGTAAAATACCTTTCAGTAGGCCAATTTTGACGTGATTTCTAAATTAAAAAGCAATGTGGATCATATGTAATATTGCAATTTTTTGAGATGATGGATTTGGGGTTTTCATTAGCTGGAAGCTATGATAACCATTACAATTATAAAATGTTGGGAAATTAATAATAGGATATTCTAATTTATTGTGATTGAGCTATTACATTTGGTGCTATATACAAGCTTGTCACTCTAAAAAAATATGTTCTGAAATGTTTCATGGATGTTATAACCTGAAAGCATGTAGACCATATGATCAGAACAATCTATTTTATACACATTTAAATTGAGACACTAAACGTAGTGAAACATCCACCTCACATTACAAATAGAAATACACTGTAGGGAAACGCAAAAACAAAAGGGTAATGATTCGTTTTTTTCTTCTTCTTTTTTTTTTTTTGGCCAAATGAACAACTAAACCAAAAAGACATGAACATGCTCAATTCCAAACCATCCACTTATGACTGTGTATAAAGTGAATGCACATGTAAATATACAAAGACATTTATAGCTTAGTAATGATTGGCATGTGTCGCCAATATAACAATTCAATGCAGTTTACTGGGAGAAAGGAGAAGCGGTGGGATCAAAGGTCTTGAAGACTTCTTTGAGAGTCCTGTCTTCGAGCTCCTCCTCATTGAGCTGCTTTGGTGCTTCCACAGGAACTTCTTTCTGCTCCTTCTCTTCCTCTGCATCATCGAGTGCCCCTGCAGAACCTGATCCTGCCAGTTTGGCCTGCCTGCCATCAGTGTATTGGGGTCGGATCAAGCCTGCAAGAGCCTGCATGGGCAGATTATGCACTGCGTAGGGGGTGATGATCGAATCCTGGGGAGGTGGGTGTAGACTGTCGTGATCAGAGGCAGCGTCTGTGGTTTTCGTCTCATCCAAAGAGACGCGGCCTTGACTTGGGGAGTCGGGTTGTGTTGGAGGACCGTCTTTCTTCACTGGATGTTTGAGAATGCCGGCTTTTTTCGGAGGCTCTGCCTGATCCTTCTGAAATGGCTCAGTCTGATTGCGGGGGTCGTACAGACTGATGCCTCCAAGGATTGCTGTGGGGCTTTCCAGGACCCCCCCAGATGAAGCCAGGCGTGGTGCGTAGGGTGGCAGCCTCTCCGCGAGGGAGGAGCAAGCACTGGGCTTTTGTAACCTGGGTTCCACAATTCCTCCAGTAGCTTCTTTCTGACCCAGCAGCTTGGAGTCCAGACTTCCCGTACGCCTGATTCTGGGGTCTAAATTCTTTTGCTGACGTGGATCAACAGGTCTCTCCGTTGAGGATCCGGATGGCAGACGAGCGAGACGCTCCTTCAAACGAGCAGCCGCCAATCTAGGGTCAGTTGGTGGCGGACTGGAAGCAGGGGGGTGGTCTGACACGCTTGTTTTGTTCATCTGAGCATCAGCGATTAGAGGTGGCAGGGGTAGATTGATGGAATGCTCCTGTTTGGGTATCAGAGAAGGAATCAGGTCTTCAGGGGCCCAGATCACCGTTTGGGCGAAGGCCGGACGTTGAAGCAGTATGTCCACTCGAATATGGCTGAACTGTTTCAGCTGGCAGCGAGGGTCCCGCAGCACCACGCCTGGACTGGCCTCCAATGGGATGAGGACTGCTCTGTCTCGGAGTTCCCTCTCCCCTTCATCATCCTCATCTCCAGTGGCCTTTTTTGGGACAGTCGGCTGGTTTTGCTGGCGGTAGGTGGTCGACTCCATAGGTCTTGGTTTCCTGGGGTCCCTGGACAGTCTTGGACCCAAACCTACATCAGAGTCCTTTTTCATATCAGAAGGTCTCTGCACCTTCACACGAGGGTCACTAGGTTGAGTTCTGTCCTTGACAAGCCGAGGGTCACCCAGAGGTGTTGCAGGGGCCGGTGTTGGGGTCTTGGACTGCTGCATCTCACTCTGCCTCTTTAAACATTTTAGGATGGACGTGACACTACTCCCGCCCTCTTCGTCGCTGGAATACCAGTTTGTTGTTTCATCTAGAGGAAAAGAACAAGTTGGACTGAGCTCCGTGCTTTTCATAGAACATCTTTTGGATCAAAAGGGACACTCGCCTCTGTTCGTATTCTTATCATCTTGACTCTCTCCTATTTGTGGCTCGCTCTCATGTGGCTTTGACTCTGGCTGGTGCTGAGTCAGGTGTAAAATGATGGCTTTCTGCACCGCCGAAGGTAAAGACTGCAACTGGAGATCTGGACCTATCTGCTGCTGTAGGTTCTGGACCTGGTTCATTCCAGGTTCCACTAAACAGAACAAAAATAAAGATCCATTACACCTTAAGTAACTCAAAATTCACACGAGTGGTAATCCGATACAAACCGTGATGGCCCACTGGCTGGTTTTGGAGCAAGTTGCTGAGGAGTTCTAGTGGGTTCTGGCCCATCGATGGAAATGGGAAAATGTTCTGCGGCATCTGTAGTTCTGGTACTGCAGGGAATGGAGGTCTCTGCATATTCATCTGATGGTTTATATTTCCACGAAACACCGGCTGCTGACCAGGTAGAATCGGCTGCTGCAATGGGTATCCATGCGGCAGCTGCTGTCCAGGAGGGCTTTGGGTGCTCATGGATGGTCCTGTTGGGTAACCCCCAGAACTTGGCGACCCTAAGGATGGGACTGTGGTAGCGTCAGAGGCTGAAGACACCAAAGCTCCACTTTGTGTTTCTTCCGATCCACCACTAATCTGGTCAGTGCATTCACTGGGATCCTGGGGGTTGGACTCACTGGTAAAGAGATAAAATCACAATTAAATTGAAGTTGACTGATTAAAAGAAACTAAATAAATAAAATCAACTAAGTGTTCCCTGCTTTTCCTTTGACTTACTGAAAGGCAATTTTCTGTGCTAGGTCAACTGTGGGTTGAACCTTGATTTCGAAGAGGGAGGGAATCTTGCCTCCCTGAGAAGACTCATCTGTTGGGCTGCTCTGACCCGGCGTGGGGAGCAAGCCCACGCCTGGAGGCGGCTTGGGAAGAGGGGCGATGCCCTGTTTTCTCAGGTCCTCAAGCTCCAACTCATCCTCACGGGCATTCTCCTCCTCGGTATTAATGATCTTATCATGTGTACAAGAAGAAAAACTTTTGAATTCGTTTTGGATTCTCATGCGCTTTAAATATGTCTCACCTTATCGAGCAATTCTTTCGTCACATCAGTCAGAGCATCATGGGAAAATTTGCAGTTGTCCCCTTGATAACATTTGGCTCCTGTGTGAAAGAACTTGCAAGGATATTCACATTCAGCCGCGAATTAAGGAGCCTTCCTGAATTGGCAGGTTACTTTTACAAGGTCATGGATGATTGTCATTGAAGGATATTGTGCATGTAAATGCAATGGTCTCCTTTGCTGCAGTATCCCTGGAGGTAGAACTTACAAAGTTCCTTCTTCTTATCTGGAATGACCAACTCATGCTCAAACTTGCACTGCTCTCCCTACAGGAAGAGAAGAGCACTTATCCTTTCAGTTTAGTGTTTTTAAACCATATAGTAAACAGTGCACGTCAGCCTTTGGCATTTGCAGATTTTTGGGGGAACAAAAACAGTGATGGCAGCAAAAGAACAATCATTACAGTCTACCAGCTTTGGGGCCAAGTGGGGTAATGCCCACGTTTATTCAGCAGATACAGCACAATGCACTAGAGTGGAACAAAAAGGTCATCTTGAGGAATGATTGGATTTAGCAATCCATTCATTTTCTCGACAGCTTGTCATTAATTCCCACGTTAAGACTGTGAAACAAGAGGGAGTAAAACTCTGAACCTGCTGTATGACTTAAGTGAAGAGAGCTCCTCGTGTATATTTTAATTAGAAAACAATTTTTTCCCAAATTATTTATTATTGCTTGTATTATTATTATGTTCACCTTAGCATCCAGCAGCTTGCAGTCAATTCAAGCGTGCTTATTAGATGTACGTACCTTGATGCAGCGACCCTCCAGAAAGTACTTGCAAATGTATCTTCCATTATGTTCCACTGTGTGTTGACTGATAAATTCCTTGCTCATAATCAGTCGCTTCTTCTGAAAGCCGCAATTTTTGACATCCTGTCAAATAAATGGGAAGACATTAGATCCCCACAACAATTTATTGGAAATCAAAGATTTTATGGGCCTACAGGAGCCGTATCTTCCATATCCTGGTCAACCCCTCTGCCTCGTCCTCCGCGTCCCATCCAGGGTTTCCCCCCCCTCATCTTCTTGTGTTTATTGAGCATCCCTCGAACTCTTCCAGGTCCATTCCCTCTGCCTCTTCCTCTCTGCCCAACTGCGGGGAAACAAATCCGTGCTTATTTATTGCTAATTAATTTGTTTGAGATGAAAGATTATTTCTCACATTGGTGTTTCATGCCCCTCATGTTCCCCCTCTTCCCCATCTGCTCCTTCGCATAGCGGCCCTTCCCCGGGCCAGATGTTGAATCTTTAGACTTGGTGTACTCTGACTCATCGTCATAATGATCCTCCTCATCTTCGTAGTTGTCGCTGTAATCGCTGTATTTGTCAAAATTGCAGCTTTTGTGAGGCGGCGACTTGTGCATGCTGCCGCGTGACGCTTTCTGGTCTCTTCCATGCTGAAAAATCAACAGTGACAAGTGGCAATCATTAACCGTCTGCTTCAATACTATCCAAGGTTGGGTGTGCATACACTCACCTGAGTATTCTGGATGTCACACTCACGTCCGGATCCATGACTCGGTCTGTTTTTGGGTCTCTCGGGACGGTCGTAATCTGAGTCGTAGCTGTCAGAACTGGAGCTGCTTGAAGATGAGTGATGCTGAAAAGAGGGACAGAAACAACAAATTGAATAATGGAACCAATCCAACTTACATTGCAAGTCAAGTCACTTTACTTTTTGTCTGTCCCGTCGCCTCCTTTTCGACCTTCTCTTCTCTCTGGTCTTTTTGTAGCGTTTCCTTGAGTGCCTGTGAGACTTGTCTTCTTTTTCTTTTGTTTTGTCCCATTCCTTCTCCTTTGGCTTTTCTTTGTCTTCAGTCACCTCTGTGGACTCTTTGTTTTCGTCCTCTATCCCGATTCCTTCATCGTCTATTTCTCCATCTTCCAACTCTCCATCCTCTCTGAAACAAACCAATTAAAACATGAGTACTACAGGAGCTAATGTCCATGAATGAATCCAAACCTGTTTTTTTTTTTTTAAACCTTTCCAACGGTTTGGCTTCTTCATTTCAGTTCCATCAAGTTCTCTCCATATGTCAATTGGTAAATTTTTTTTTTTTTTATGTTTCCTACAGTTAATATGTATCATTTATGCCTTTAAAAGAGAAATACAAATAGAGTGATGCAAACTTTAACAAATGAACAAAATTTGAGTAGCATGATTTTTGCGGGACAGCTTTTTTTTCAATAAAGACTGGAAAAGCCAAGGCAATTAATGTATGTGCAAAATTAACTGCCATGCATTTTCTACACTGTTTATACTTGCTTTTGAATCTTCAATTAAGCAAACATTTTTTGGGGAATGTGGGAGGAATAAAACCCTGCAAGACAGGGAGAAAATACAAACTCTACATAGGAAAGCCAGAGCTGAGATTCACACCCCATGCTGCCGGTGCAAAACTCATGAAAATTCATGTACCATGCGTGATTATTTTACTTCGGGTGCAATGGTTACAAAGAGGGAATGGTTGGTCTCTCCTTATAACAACTTACTGTGCTACCAAATAAATGTGAAGTCTAAGATAAATATTGCTGCTTCCATATCACGCTATATCAACTTTTTTTTTTTTTTTAGATTTTAGCCATGTTAAAATGCTAATGAAAAAGTGGTGTTTTCCTTCCATTCACTCATCTTGAAGCCTTCCTGCCCATTCCTCCTCTCGAAGCACCATCTCCACCCGATCCCAGAAAACAACCGGAAAACGAGCCACCCCATACTGCACCTGCAGCCTAAACACACGCCCACTTTCTCAGAGCAGGTGTCCCTGCCTAGAATTAACTGTTGAAAATTACAATAGCATGATAACCATATCATGCTATTTGATGCCAAAATTGTTTGCATATTTGGTGGAAAGTGGACCCAAGCTTACTTGTGGTTTGGCACCTGAAGATTTGCATATTTTTTTAAATGCTTCCTGATATTTTAGTTTTTTTTTTCCTTGTTCGTTTCTCAACCCCCATCCCATTTTTGTGGAAAATGTAGTATATTGAATGTTTATCAGCATTTTTTTTTTTTTGGTCAATTTACCACTTTTATTTTTTTCATCCCCAATGCTCTTATATTGTACTTAGATTTTGCAGGCCCTATCCACAACAAATAGCGGGGGTCCATTGTAGTTAGTTTGCTTAGAGAATCACAAGAACAAGCAAAATTAGGTTTTAAAGATTTAGCCTTTTTTTTTATTGTATGGAATAAAACTGAATATATTTTAATACCAATCAAACAAGTACCAATTAGTGATTGTGCTTGTCTAATAACGAAATAAATCAGACGATAAATGGAGCGACCATTTCATTCAGATTAACACCCAAGTTTAACATGAACAAGGGGGAAAGCTTCATGGATTATTAACCGTATTAGGACACGAAAGATATCACCCTAGTCTCAACACATGGTATGTACTATACAAAAAGCCATTTGAGCATTTATCCGATATCTGAAATTTCCACCTGAAAGGTCCATGTATTAGTCCACTCTTTTTGTCTTCTCTATTATGACAATTCAGGACGCTGGTAGAACATCATCTATTGTGTGGCATTTCTGCCCATTGGGAGGAAAGCCATGGCATTGTAGTAATACAACTACATGTTATTAGTGAGATAAAACAGCACTAGTTGACATCTGTTCACTACGAGTACCACTACTGAAACGTTAGATGATCTAGTAGAAGTGTCTAATGTACATGGACCTTAAGCTGGATACAAAGGATAGTAGTGCCTGTCTTCCCAGAGGCATTATCATCATCATCATCATCCTATGACCACTGAGTTAACATGGCTTCCTTGCAGTACCGACTAGCGGCCAGCAGAGGAAAGAACGTTACAAAAATGGGCGTGTCATTACGTCATGTCTCCCTGCAGATGGCAACAACGCAGTAATGGTTTCATCTCAACACTACACATAATTATGATGATGTCTGCCATCGCATGGAAATGATCGTGAATGAGTAGTTTAGACAAACAGGAAGGCAGGCAGGAAAGCTACAGGCGATACTCCAATGCACTGAAAAAAAGCATGCAAGTAACGTAAAGGGGGGCAGCAGGAATAAGTATAAACTGCCAAATGTATGATGAGGAAAAAACAGAAAACGAGCATGTCGAGGCACAGCACTGGAACGCACAGATGATTGTGTTAAGAATTGCATTAAGATTGTTACTCGACCTTTCGTCCCCTGCCAGCTCAGAGTCTGTCATGTTTTTGTCAAAAACAGAGGCTGGGGGACTGGAAACAAGGCTCACAGAGGCCATTGGAAATCAAATCTCTGTCCAGTACAAGAGTGAATTAACTCAAGCAGTCAATGAGGCGTTGTGTTGTGACAGATGCTGGAAGATGTTCAGACTGCAGGAAAACAAAAAACTCACGGTGTTTCATGTCTCGACTGAGACAGTGTACAGACATTCTCCTCTTTCATACCAATGACGTTTTAACTCTGTGAGCACAGCTCGATACCCCGCTTTGCTAATGTCCCGTCGGTTGACAGCTGCCATGGTGAAAGAAGTGAGGAAACGGAGGGAGAAACAATCTGTGTTGTAACCATGTTCGTTGATTTCAGCATCTTCACGGGATTTCTCAACAGCGATATCATCTCAAAATGGCTACTCTGCCCGTCGCGCACATTCCCAAATGGTGTATTCGTCCGCACGTTTCAAACCCGTTGCGGATCTAACTAACTGGAGCCTACGAATTACCGTCCGTGATTGGTCATAGTTTGGTAGCGTCATTACAACGGCGTTTGTCGTTGGTTCAACTTGCCGTCAGTTAACTCCCGCCCCTGTCCCCTCACATTTCCAAGTGTATGCGATGATACGTCTCGCGTGATATTGTAGGATTCGTTCATGCGGAAAATCTGTATTTTGTCTGTTAATTCCACACCCGACGTTTGCTTTGAATATTTTTAATTTTAAAATCACGTTTAGGAAAGTAAATGATAAGTGTAGACGCGCCCTCTATTTACAGTATGCTGTAGATGAGCTCGGCTTCATGAACTCGCGCATTCCACTTTGACCACTAAGTGTCGCTGTATCCCTTCAAGCAATATGAAAGGAATCGCAAACATCAGTTGTTTGGTTTGGAAGCCCCCAACTAGAAGCAAACTAAGAATAAAATTGAAAAGAATTAACATTTGGCTTGTTCAATAACTTTAAATAATAATTATAATAATGACAAAATAATTCAAACCAATTGACTGAGGCTATAATTAAAGATATTGCCATTACACACACACGCACACAAACAATTTTAATTACCATTCCAAAACGTATACTATGTGATTTACAGAACACTTTTGGCGTTATTAACCGAACATATGATGCTATTTCCATGCTGTAAGAAGGCTAGAAAGTGGAGATTGTAGCCTACATTAGTGGGAGGGATTCTTGCTGCAGCAGGCGACGTGTGGAATTTAGAGACCAAACTTTCCAGGAGTACCGAAACATCTTAGACACCTGATGAGCATCCCACTAAAACATTCCGAGTCCAACTGAAGGACGCTTGTTAGAATTATTATTAAATTGACTGTGAGGTGCCACAGCGTTTTTCCTAAAAGAGGAACAAATTAGTGACTGGACGTGGAGATATGGGGCTGTCTTTTTGTTGCAGGTGTTTACTTTTGCTGTGTTTGACAGCTGCTCATAGCCGTGCTGCCGTTCAGGTAAGAATGTTTATCAGTTGTCTAACATGAACTTTGGAATTGGAAGTATTGGTTTCGAGCCTATTTTCTAAATTTTTTGTGTGGCAATATCCTATTCACAAAAATCATATAAGCGGTAGTGAGAGAGGCAAAATGAGTTTTGCTGCAGCATCTGGGTGGAAGATTGAGAATCCTCATTCCTTGTCAGCTGGAGGCACTCGCAACTACACAAGAAAAACTTTGTGCATTTGACTTTTAATGTCTAGGAGGTAGTTGCTGTTGTTGTAAGCCCCCCTCCTTACAAATAGGAGAACAGGAATTCAAGGTATGCCTCCCCTGAGAAATTGCTTCAATGAGCATGTGATTAATAAACCTTGCAGGAAGGATTAAATGCTATTTTGTACTGACTTGGCATCTACTTTTGCTCTCGTAACTGATTGTAGCATCCGTTCAACTTTGATTTTGGCCATTCAGAATCACCCAAAAAGCTTACTGTCCTGTTGCCATGCAAAATATACAAAGGAACAGCATTTGGACTCACGTCCTAGAGACATCTGCCAGACAGATTTTGTCTTGTTGTGTTTGGGTTGCACTTAGAAAATAGGTTGAAGCTGGATATTTTCTATCTGATTGAAAATATTGAATTAAGTTGAATACAAAACATTTGAGAGCCGATGACAAACAGAATCCACATTTCCTCCAATAAGATTATTAGTTTTTTAATGTCATTGTTGGATTAGCAAACCTGCATGGATAAACATCAAGTGGTTGGAGTGCTGCGACAGATGGAGAAGTTTCTGAAAGGCCAAGAGCTTCGATTCACAGAAGGCTTCCGGATCATGAAGTCAAAACTGGCAACCCTGCAGAATTCTGTCTCCAAGTTGCCTCAAGCGGACCAGTCAGCTGGTGAGTAATAAACTGTCACATCATCGTCAAATCATCTATAATTGTAGTTTACAAGGGTGTAGAACTGTACCGCAGACTGCTGATATTTTGGTTATCGACATGAAAAGGGCAGAATATGCTAAGTATATGGGTACACTAATACAGGTCACCCTGTAAAAGGTTCACAAAGGGTTTATACCTCTTTCTAGAGAAATGTTTAGGGCCTACTCAAAATCCCAACATCAATTAGACATAAATGGGCATGCCTAAATGCTATGAGAAATGGTTTTTTTTTACATTTCAAACCCTAACCAAATTCAAATGAATTAATTCCAATGTTTATCCATTGTCACAAGCTGATGAGCATCGTTTCCACTAACAACAGGACTGCTAACAGAGAGTAACGAGTTTAAAAAAGCAGTCAGTATTGCCAACCTGGGGTTTTGCCGCAATATTTTGTGATTATTCCGACCGCTGCCCTATTTTCTTTTCCAAAGTGTCTAGCAAGTTTAATTCCAGTTATGAAAGAGACAACATGATGTGAATAATTTTCACATTATTTTTTTGGTAAATCCCATTGAGACACGCAATTATATGAAAATTTGGCCTACATATAAAGCAGAGAGGAGGTTTAGGATCTCTGGTTCACGGACCCACAGGGCTCCAGGGACCCCAGTTTAGGAACCATTATAAGTCTTCGAATCATGTAAATGCAAATGGGATTATCAACATGTTTATGAACAATTTATAAACACTTTATCAGGAACCCTTGTAACTACATGGCCATTCGGTTAGAGTCATCACATGTGCAAATAGTGTAACAGACATCCTGTGTTGTTGTAAGGTTAAAAGACATTATACTACTGTATTTGCAAATCTGCCGAATGATACAAAGTAATATTACATCTGTAGGATTCGTTCTTAATTCTTCCAGACATGACAACAGATATCTGTTCTTGTGGGATTATTCATCCAAGAAATTCAAGGTCATCCGTCTCTATTTAAATGAGGAAGTGGAATTGTGGGATTGTTGTGTTACTTGGCTGGTTTGTTAGTGAAAATCCAATCCATAACTCTGCATAGCTTTTAACTGGATGCCAAAATACGAAAAGGCAAATCGGTGAAATAAGGTGTTGTTTGGATTCGGTCATTCACAATTTGAAATCTAAAAACAAACAAACAAGAACATTATGCCTTCCCTCCCTTGTTTCTGTGCGCACATTTTTCACATGTGGCGTGGTTCCGTCATGAAGCTTATCCTGTTCATCTGGAAAACATTGAACTGCAAAATTGTTCTCGAGACACAAAAGAACAAAACTCTGAGTTGTTATTAAAGACTTTAGCACAAGCTTCATCGGTGCAGGAAGCTTAAATGTACCATAAAAGTCAAAATTTTAGTGCATTTATAACGTTATGTAATATTAATACTGTATATTGTGCAGGCATTCAACTTTCCAGTCTGCTGTTAATGATGCGTTTTAGACTTCTCGGTGACACGTGTATATCCCCAGGCACCGAATGCCAGAGGATGTTTGGAGGCTTGTTGTTCTCCAGTGTATTCAGCCTTCTTCTTCTTCTTCTTTTTCTTTTTCTCCTCCTCCTTCTTCTTCTTCTTTTTCCCAGCCCCTGCCACCTGTCAGCCCCTGGAAGAACTGGAGCACGGCACAAAGTTTGGATCCAAATACATAGCCGGACATGAGGTGCATTTTGCTTGCTCGCAGGGCTATCATCTCATGGGCTCAGCCACACGTGTGTGCCAAGACAATGGAACCTGGAGCGGAGTGGACGCCGTGTGTAAAGGTGAGCCCAGGTGGCACTTAACCTGCTACTGCTACAAATGAGAGGCGTATGAATGTAGGAGATTGAAATGCAGTTCCAATTGAAAGTGCTATTCGATTCCAGTTCTGAACTTAATTCAATTCCGAGTTAAATCCAATTATATTCAAAATTCAATTTAGTTCACTTATTCATCCATCCAATTTCTTCACACACAGCCAGCATGGAAGTCATACAAGTGGATCACTACACTATCGGGGACCCTCGTTTTACAGTTACGGTTTTTATTCACTTTCTTTATACTTCAAATTTTGTTCTAGTCAATACAAATTCCAGCTCCAATTCCAGTTTTGTTTCAAATCCGTTTGAAATTCAACTTTATTTGTCCATAGGGGACTAAATAAAGTTGTGTTTTTCTGCATTCAGAAAAAAAATCCAGAATGCAGAGAAAGGTAGCCTTCACAATGCTTGGACATCTTTGACATTCTGCCAGAAGGCCTATAGTTAAATCTGGCATGGCAGCCAATGACTGAGAGCACAACAAACCACCTTTCTTTCATTCCACTGTGGGATGGATTCCCCAGCCAGCTTTGTGCCTCTATGTTGGGTAACTGTTAAGACCCTCTCTCTTTTCATTCTTTTTTCTCCTCTCACTATCTCACTCATGTTTCTTAACAGTGGTGTCCCGTTAGATGAGATTTGGACCTGAAATGATATCCCAACTATGGTCTGATAGCGCCGAAGTATGCTAAGTATGCTTTTCATATCCCCATCAGCCTGCAGTGGCAGCACTTTTCTTCCACAAAAAGCCCAAATATTTCAACATGAGTTTATTGACATTCACTCACAGAGCAGCAATAGAAGGCATGACCCTACAACAGTATTACCATATCTCTATTCGTGTTTTTTTTTTGTTTTTTTTTAAATATCTGGCATTAGTATGATAATTTTAGCCATGCTAAACGCTATTAACATAGTCTGAGGAGTGGGGGGTGGGGGTGGGGGGTTGCGTTCAAATGAGTTTAAAAATATCCAACTGTGACTTCATTGCTCACTTTTGAACATTCTCAGAATGTGCAGAGCTGGTGTCAGTGATGAATACAGTATCTTGATTTGCTACACACAGAAAAAAAGGATTATATTTACACTCATGTTACTTTGTCCAGAATGCTTTTGAGCACCTCAAAAGTGAGGTACAGGACCCATTTGGTTTGTTGAATGATCAAATGTTTTTATTACTATTAAGTGTGAAAACAATGCTTGAGTGAAAGCACTCATGCAGCTGTTATTTCACTTTCACTGTGTTCAGTGCTCTAAACTGCAAAGATCAACAGATGATGAAGTACAGAAAAGAAAATATGAAAATAATTTATGACGAGGCTACATAACGAGTAAAATACACGAAAGCCAACAGATATTTACAGACTGCCCACATCCCTCTTGCAAGGAATATTTTATCGAGAGTGCCCTGCGATTGTCTGGCGACCAGTTTATTATGTATCCCGCCTCTCGCCCAAAGTTAGCTGGGATTAGCTCCAGCACACCCGCAACTCTACTGAGGATATGCGGTACAGAGAATGGATTTCATAGGGATCTGTGCAATTTGGTTCTTTCTAGCTCAGGTCTATATGCGTGTTTATTCCCCTTTTCTACAGCCTTATTATTATCTAGTCATTTTCTTGTCTGCGGTGCTCCAATTGATGTAGTTTGTGGACATTTAAGCGGAAAGAATCATGTGTCAGGAGAATTCACCAAAATGGACGAGTCCATTAGTAGACAGTGTGTAGCGAGACAGTATAAATCTCAATGCCCAGAAAACTTTAAAAGTAACAGTGTAAGGGCATAGTCAATGTTTCCATCATATCATACTCTGAAGTTCGCTTTTTCATTCTGGAATATCTGTATTGGATTCGACTCTCCAAGTGATGGAAACTAAGGACTTTGTTCTTCCGTTTCCTTTTGCTTGCTCCACCACAGCTGTCCAACCAAATTGTGTTTGGATTCTGTTTCCAGATGACTTAAAATGCATCACACCATATTTTTATAATTACATTTTTGTTCAATTGCCCGTATTCCATTTTGAACTGTTATATTTTCCTTTAAAGGCCAAGT
Organism: Hippocampus comes; assembly: GCF_001891065.2. NCBI lineage: Eukaryota > Metazoa > Chordata > Actinopteri > Syngnathiformes > Syngnathidae > Hippocampus > Hippocampus comes. Next base: position 2,101,260 of record NW_017805277.1, read on the forward strand.
CAAGTGAAAACATTTCTTTACCATGCTATGTTCTATGCAGCCCCACTAGTCGAAATGCGATATTCTGATCGCCAGCACGTGGCAGTACAAGGCAAAATGGCAGCCTGCTGAGATGGATTATGGGTGGATTTTTCTCCTTAATTCATGTTCCACAAACACAATATTAATTATCTTACCATCTTGAGACTAGTGGGGACCCATAGAACATACTGTAAAGAAGAAACTTGCCTTGACTCTTCCTTTAAAATGTTTCAAGTGGAGTCACTGACTGTGTCGCTGTTGACACGCTTGACTTCAGTGCAGCTAGGCAGTGTGGGTTCAGCTCCCACTTAGTGAAAATGTGAATGTGAGTATCAATAGTTTCTGTCTTTTTCACAAGGCTTCAGATCCCATTTACCCTAGTAGGACACGCATGATAGAAAATGGATTGACGTATCAATATCGCAAGTTGCAAACAAACTCACGGGAATTTTTGCTGCTGGGAGAATGTTTATTATCCATCAGGGTAGAAGGATACTTTATATTTGTGCTACCCTCTGTCCCCTCTGACTTCAGACGTCAGTGAATGTGCAAGTAACCCCTGCCAAAATGGAGGTACCTGCGTGGAAGGGGTCAATCAATACAAATGCACCTGCTCACAGAACTGGAGTGGCTCTCACTGCCAGCACCACACTCAGACAGGTATGTTGCACGAAATAAATCACACCGCTCTTTCTTCGGCCGAATTATGCTGCATTCTTTCTTGCAGCTCCTCCCGAGTGGAGTGTAATGAATGACCCAGCCTTCAGCCGAAAACCTCGCTGTGCCCAAGTGAAACAGGCCCGACACTGCAGCTGCGATGCAGGTTTTCACATGAGTGGCACCTCTGATAACAGCATCTGCCAAGGTGAGCTTCTTTTAAATGTAATGTATTACTTCATTACTGTCAAGATTTTGCTGACAAGACAAGGTCAGCATATGCAGTAGCAAGCGGTTCCTGCAGCTTGACATTTGTAGCCATTTCACTTGCTGACTTGTAAACGGTGCAAGAAAACATCCACTAAATGACTGAATCTTTGACTACTAATCAGTGGAGGCCAGTTTGGAACAAAACAAAATAATCCTATCGAGAGGTCACAACCTGATTAGCATCCATTTAGGTCACAGTTCAGGTCCTTTTAGGATGTACAGTAATTCTGTGAGTGGGAAGAAACATGCAATCACAGTGGCATTGACATGAATTGTAAACAATGCTAAAAACGATTCAACGATGCTTTGTGAGCATCAACATACAGCACTTTGGTAAACTTCTAGTCCATTGCTTTGACGTAACCTTTGTAGGCTACTGCTCATACTTTCTGTAGGGGCATATTTGCATAGTTTCTGGGGCTCGCTATGATACAATGGAGTGTAGTATATAATAGTGCCATAGAAAACGGATGGATTGGGTAGTATTAGAAATTGAGAGTCATTTTATAGTGGTTGAACAGTTGAAACACATTAACAGAGTTTAAACAGCGTAAAATTTGCACTTGGAAGAGACTAAGATATTCAGAGCAAATTTTACTCCAAATAGGCAACCCTGCAGACGGAAACAGTCTTCCCATAATTTTGTTCCAGAACGTGATTTTATTATGGTGAATTTCCTCCATCTCAAACATTCCTGCCGTCCTGTGTACGGCAGCCCCGCATGGTGCTGAGATGCCTGCGTTTTCCTGTTTTGCACAGATGTCAACGAGTGTGAAGTCTACCGTCTGGACCAGGGAGGGACGTTATGCATCCATGAATGTGTCAACGTCCCGGGTTCATACCACTGCTCCTGTCCCAGTGGCTACAAGTTGCTCCCAGATGGGCGGAGCTGTGAGGGTGAGTGACAGGAGGGCACAAGGGACAAAGGCTCATTCACGAGGCTTAACAGCTGCGGATCTGACTGGGTGTGTACTGTGTAGGACCAAAGGGGGTTACCTGTGATTTACCAGGGTGCAAAGGTCCCAAACTCCTAGATTCTCCTCATGACCAATTTTTTTAGCACAAAGTTTGTCCCTGGAATGAATGACCTCACCATTTCCCAGCAGAAAGGATCTTTAGGACATGAAGCATTTATGCGAGACTGACCCGAAAAACCAAATAAACAACTGGAGCTCAGCACCCGGCGCTCAGACTGTGGACGGTCTGGCTGCCGGCCCCGCACTCTACTTTCATGCCTCTGCTGTTTTGTCTTCCAGATGTGGACGAATGTTTAAACCAGCAGCACAACTGTAGCCGAGGAACAACGTGTATCAACACTGGGGGAGGTTTTCAGTGCGTCAACCCAGACTGTCCCCGTTCCCATGGCAACGTCACCTACGTCAAAACATCTCCCCTGTACGTGTACCTTTTTAACTTTTTCTTGCTGTTTTATCTTCCATGTTCCAGCAGCATTCAACGGGCTCTTCATGTCGTGTTAGATGAGAATGGAAGAGTGGGCTCCTGGGGGGACACTTTGATTAATAGCAGGAAAAAGGAGAGTAAAATGTCAAGATTGCATTCAGATTTATTTATAACCCTCAAAACATGTCCAAGTTCCCCCGTGTAAATCGGGTCTGAATGTGGAGATTAGCTCGAGAAGAAGGTATGGACTTCATTCATATTGGCACATTTTTTGTTACTTTTGGTCAACACAACCTGGACTAGATATAACGAAACCTACGTGCCAGGATGGATCTAACGTGTAGAATGCAATGAAATTAATAACAGACTGCTGAGATACTGGATGTACGTAATTGTGTGTGCAACTTTTCTACTCAGCATGATAGTTTTCATCATCTGAGAGTCAAGCAAAACGGATATGCAAACGGCCCCCAATCAAGCAACACAACGGCTATTGTTTTTCTTTCTCAATTTCATCAAGTCAGGGACAAGGCTTAAATAAGGTCATCAGAATACTAGAAACACTATTACTGTATACTGTAACATTTTGTTAAATGAGTAAAACAATTATCATGGTAGAGGCACCACTTTAAAACGTCTTGAATGGGGGATATCATGACCTTGTGCAAGTGTACAGAAAGTTGTGACTGGTGAGTGTATTTCATCATTATTAAGCTTGGAGCGCAGCTCAAAGGAGGAAGACGAGATGATTGTACGCACACACACAGAAGCCACATGAGAAGCCCCAAAATACAAAAATAAGATTTGCGGTTCAAGCTGTATAATAGTGAAGCAAACCATATGTGACAAGAGCATGCATACTCAGCAGAACAGCATTGCCAAACATTATTTTCTCTTCAATGCCGTCCAATTGCTGAGAAACATTACAACGTCTCTGTCAAGCCAAGCTGCCTGGTCTAAAGGACTGAAACATAGCACTGTATGCTCTTACTGAACCAGCAGTGTGGTCGAACACCGATGCCAGCAGAGGAGATGACTGAAGCTTTTGGCAGACGCTAACACGGACAAAGCAAAGCATTGCGTAGCTCTATAAGCCCAATCAGATGCGACATTCCAAAACATACAGCCCCACCAGACACAGAGATTCTACCTTTGCAAAATAATAAGGCAAAGTTTGGATCGACTCTATCGGCGATATAGTGATTCAAAGATTTGTATATTATTCCGTGTAATCGTAGTTTGCAGTGGTGGACAATGGCGCTTCAAGAAATCTCTCTCAGTACGAGGCACGTTTTTGAGACAGCTCTCATCGTGGCGCTCATCAGATGCAGCTGTACCTAATGAAGTGTCCAGCCACTGATCATTTGCAGCATGTTGGACGTCATCGTTGATTCTTCCTCACCGCATGATCATTTTCCACGCATTCCAAGTGATGCCAACTGAATGAAGCAATCATCTTAACAGGAAATTGAAAATGCCACACATCTCACATAATTTGCCAGAATTTATTGCTGCTACTTGGAGTGTAGCCACGTCACAATTGTAACTTTCCTTTTAAAACCCACGTATACACACACACGAACACAAAGAAACGTCTGTTTTTCTGGTGTCTTTCAGTTGAAACAAAACAACAACCAGCCTTTAATTTGATAGGGATGTCATGGAACCGATTTCGGAAATTAAAAGAAACGTTTGTCCACACATTAATACACGGTTACTTTTTTTAAAAAAGTGCTGACAACGTACACAAAGAAACTTTTCACAGCTTACGGAAATCTTTCATGATCTTCTAAGTAAGTGCCTGTATGTACAGTATGTGTGGCCTCTCCTCAAGGCTTAAAACTGAGTTTTGAACTCACTGGCTCTGTATGCTCCCACATGGGTATATTATTTATGTAACACTCATCAAGTACATCGCTGTACTATCAAGGGCACAGTGACCTGTCCCTCATAGCGACTGTTTTGTACCAGGAAACCTATAGTCGTCTATACAGTGTTCCCCCACTACTTCGCGGCTCGGTTGGTGCGGCTTCGTTCTGCCACTTCATCTGTTGTGAGGAAATTATCCATCCATCCATCCATCCATCCATCCATCCATCCATCCATCCATCCATCCATCCATCCATCCATTTTCTGACCCGCTTTATCCTCACAAGGGTCGCAGGGGCTGCTGGAGCCTATCCCAGCTGTCTTCGGGCAGTAGGCGGGGGACACCCTGAACCGGTTGCCAGCCAATCGCAGGGCACACAGAGACGAACAACCATCCGCGCTCACACTCACACTTAGGGACAATTTGAGTGTTCAACCAGCTTGCCATGCATGTTTTTGGAATGTGGGAGGAAACCGGAGTACCCGGAGAAAACCCACGCAGGCACGGGGAGAACATGCAAACTCCACACAAGAAGGCCAGAGCTGGGATCGACCCTATGACCTCTGCTCTGTGAAGCTGATGCGCTAACCACTCGAGAACCGGGCGGAAATTAGTTTGACAAAAACCGAGACTATGAACATTAGAGCTTGCTGTTCCCAAATTCTCCATTCCTGCATCATGGGATATACTCTGAGTGCACCGCTACATTCAGACTGTTCAGAAAACCCAGAATGTTGTTAAACTATGCCGTTCGGTTATTCAGAATGCCCCAAAACATGGAGCAGTTAAATTATTCAGCAGAATTATATTTCTTTGTTGTTTGTTTTGTATTGATATATGTTTCGGACTTTGTGTATACAGTCCGATAAAGTAAAAAAAAATGTGATATAAAATACAATGTAATGATGAAGTGTATTTGTAAGAATTTTTAGGGACAAATGATACTGTTAATAGCTGTGGCGGAGAGTTGGGGGGGCATGGAATATTTTATTTTTCCTGGGTGGGGTTTAACTGAAAATAATTGAGAAGTACTGCTCTAAGGTGATGTGTTTCTATCTTGTATAGTCAGTGTGAGAGGAATCCCTGCCCCATGGAAAGCCGCTCCTGCCACCTTGCTCCAAAGACCGTCTCTTTCCACTACCTCTCCCTCCCGTCCAACGTACAGACGCCCGCCACACTTTTCCGTATGGCCACCGCTGGAGCCCCCGGGCGCGCAGGGCCCGACAGCCTACGCTTTGGCATTGTGGGAGGAAACATGCGGGGTATCTTTGTCATGCAGCGCTCAGACAGACAAACCGGCGAGCTGATCCTGGTCCAGCAACTGCGCGGGCCGCAGGAGATCACCGTGGATGTGGACATGTCGGAATATGCCGACCGCACTTTTCAGGCAAAGCATGTGGCCAAAGTCCACGTTCTGGTGTCACCCTACAACTTCTGAGGATGATGGGGAGGATTAACTGATCGTATTGACCACCTTGATTCCATTGCAGCCAGTCGCAGGTCAGAGCGTGCTTCACTTTAAGATTTTTCTAGTGAAAGCAAGCGAACGTGTGTGAAGATATATTATTAATGTTAGAAATTACAGTACACATGAGGCAGCACGAGAATGTCACTCAGTGACAGAGCACAGAACCTCCACAAGAGCCAAATAACCCTAAAGGGAGTCAATATCAAATTGTACACCCTCAAAGATCCTCATTGTCTTGCATGGACTGCTTTCTCAAGAGCACGTCCTGAATTTGAATTCATCAAATATGATGTTGGAGTTGCAACGAGACAGCAATTTTCCAGTTGATTTGTCAAAACGTTCTGGACACTTTCCCTTGGAAGAAAGATTTTTGAAAATATTCATTTGGGCGAGCAAGACACTTTCCATGTCTCTCATTGCAAATTGGGAATCAACTGGAAAATTTGGGAACTTATTCTTTCAAACGCTAACACATGCCGGAATATATTAGCTTGCATAAAGCAGAATCCTTGTGTAATGGGAATCAGATTCCCATTACACTTGTGCTTCCAAAATAATCACTTTTCAGGAAACCCCCAAAACGACATTTTTTTCTCAACCAGTGTCAAAGAGCTCAAGGTATTTTCAACAACAACCAAAAAAAAATATCTCTCATGTATATATATATATATATAAATGTTAAATAGGTAGGCAGTAGGTGGGGTACACCCAGAACTGGTTATGCCTTTGCGCTCACACTCTCACCTAGGGACAATTTACAGTGTTCAATTAACCTGCCATGCATGTTTTTGGAATGTGGGAGGAAACCGGAGTACCCGGAGAAAACCCACACGGGCACAGGGAGAACATGCGAACTCTACACAAGACGCCTACAGCCAGGTTTAAACAAACCCCCTAATTACTATTAAGTATTTTTTTTTCAAAAATAACAGTTTTTGTTCGAATGCACTGTCCCAAAATTATATATATATATATATATATATATATATCCCTCTGTTCCCCCCAAATGCTGACTTCACTGCTTTTAATTCCCAGTTATTTCCGTGGAAAATATCTAATTGCTTCATCAAAGAGCATCGTTGTGGAGAATAACATGAGTGTTGCTACACAAGATGCCACGGTGTCCAGCCACCTTGTTTTAAGAATGACTGACAACTAGACACACGGGCATCTGTAGTCTTATTGTATATTTTGGATATTTTATTCCTGTTTCTTGTATTATCTTCCATCATATACTGTATATATAGGTACACTATACATTCCTGCTAAGAGTATTTTGCTCTTTTAAAGAGTGGATGATCTGCAGTAGCAAGACATTTCATATTCTGTACCACCCTTCATACATAGTCCATGTATCTTGAAGATAATAACAACTGGACAAGTTGAAACATTGTGTCTACATAAATGAAATAAACTCAGTGTAACATCTCAGCTTTTGTTAGTTATCTCACTCAATGCTGAACAGTGTGCCAGGGCTTGGTTTCAAGTTCGAGTTAGGCAGTGAAACCAAAGCAGAGGTCATTTATAAATCCTGGATAGTGATCAGATGTTCTCTGAATGCATGACAAGAGAGTATTAAGCACACTTTCAAAGCAGTTTGGAACTACTCCGAGACGCGGGAAGTGTCAAATATCTTAAAACACGTCTCATTGTGTCTTTTTTTTTTTTCTTTTTCAGTAAAACAGTAACATGTTGTCTTCCTTCCCCCATCCTCTCACATCTCCATCCTGGACGTGACATTTACACTCAAATGAAATTATATTTTTCCAGAGGGGGGCAAGGGGTTCATGCTTTTTATTTGGTTATTTGGACCACTTATTCCAAAAGATGGGCTGCCGTCTTGCATGATGTCATGTGAGACTTTGGAAAAGGTTGCTCGACATGAACTGACATGAGCTCAGTTCAGTGAGCACAGCATCAACTCTGGGCGTGCGTTTAGCTTTTTCTTTGGCAGTTTCTTTTTTTAATCTCCAAAAGATCAACCGGTATAAACAAGGGCTGTCAAGAGAAGGAGAAAGTCAGAAAAGAAGAAAAAGACACACAGCAAGTTTTTAAAAGTGTAGGGTAACCAAACACGACTTCTTATTGAAGTTAGGGCAGTTTTAATTTCAACATTTTACAAGGGGAAACTTCCTTCTAAACTTGTGTGATGAGTAAGAATGTTGGAAAAGGTGCATGATGTACATTTAGCGCACAAAATAGCTTCATAATTTGTCATTAAATGTTTTGTTGTTTGTTGTTCTAGTGCAGCGGTTCGCAACTGTTGTCAGTTGGTGACCCACAGATTCCTATAGTTGAAAAGTCAGGACCCATTGTTAGAAACAATAACACTTGTTTTTTCATTTTAAAAATAGCCATGGAGCATACATGTACAGTGTATTTATATTTCTAAATGCACTTTCAAAAGAGTTTGTCATACCACCAAAAGCTTAATGCTAGCTTTGATGTCCATTAGCCAAAGTCTGAGCTGCACTGTATTTGTTTACGGAGTAGCTCGTGACTTGAGCACAAGTGAGTATCATTTCTTGACGCTTACCTAATATTGCATGTTCTTTGTGGGAAATTGGCACGTCTCAGTACTGTTCTGAAAAGATCCGGATATAAATAAGTTTAAATTTTTTTAATTTTTTTTTTACTTGCTGTCCACAACCCACCAAAAATAAGTGAATGTGACTGTAAAGGGTTGTCTATGTATATTGTATACAGTGCATACAAAAAGCCTCTACACCCCTGTTAAACTGCCAGGCAAATAAATAAATAAATTGGTCTCAATTTGGACTTAAAAAAATAAATAAAAAATGGTGAAGATCAACAACTGAAATAATGTGGTTGCACAAGTGTGAACACCCTCATCACTGGGGATCTGGCTTTGCTTGAGAATTACCGGTAACCAATCACATTCAACTCATGCCAAATGGGAGGCAGCACGAACCTGCCGCCATTTAAAATGTCTGTGATTAACCCCCTCAAATAAAGTTAGCTGCTCATTTTGTAGTCACAATTTTGAGAGCAAGCCATGATCCAGAGAGAGCTTCCACAGCATCAGACGGATCTTGTTGTTGAAAGATATCAATCAGGAAAAGGGTCCAAAAGAACTTCCAAAGTATCAAATGTACCATGGATCAGAGTGGACGCAGTCATCATCAAGCAGAGAAAACATGGCACGACAGTGACATCACCAAGAACTGGATGTTCCTCCAAAATTGATGAATAGGCGAGAGGAAAACCATCCATGACGCTGCCAAAAGGCCGACAGCATTGAAAGAGCTGCAAGAATCCATGACAAGTACTGGCGGTTGAGTACATTTGACAACAATCTCTCATCTTCTTGTTATAATTATGGGGTAGAGTGGCAAGATGGAAGGCTTATCTTAAAATTAAAGCATCCAGGCACAACAAAAGCATGGTTGAAATCTCCCTAACACCCGAGGGCATTCTGTTATGGCCTGATGGGAAAAAAGGTTAAATTTTTTTGGGCTGTAACTCTACAGTATATGTTGGGCAAGAACAACAATACTCATCATTAAAGAAGACCACACCTACATCGCCACGTATGGTGGCAGCATCATGCTTTGTGACTGTTTTTCTTTTCAGCTGGAACTGGGGATTTTAAATACTAGTCAGTGTTTGGATGCAACCACCAGCGAGAAAGTGAAAAATGTCAGGAAAAGCCTACTTGAACAGCTAAACTTTATTTTGAGTTATTCAGATGCCCATTAAATGGTGGCAGGTGTGTGTTAACTTCCTTTGGATTATCTGAATGTGACTGATGATGAACGGGTTAATTATTTTTTACACTTGTATGACCACTAAGAATGGTGAAGTATTTCTACCATATTGCATTTGCAGCTAATAAAGGATGTATGAGAGTGGCTATTTTCATTTTTCAAAACTCCTACCAAATTCGAAGGTCAAACAGCATCTACCATAACGACTGGTGTTCAACTTCAAAGGTTCTACTCTACACTCGTTATGGTGTGTTAGTTTTCAAGGCTTGTCCTCAAGGCACACGTTGCATCCATTCCGAACGGGACGAAGGATGTTGCCAGAGACATTTGGAGAATGTCAGGGTTGCTAATGCAGGCCATTTGCTGGTGTGTGTGTGTGTGTGTGTGTGTGAGAGAGAGAGAGAGCGAGAGAGAGAGAGAGAGAGAGAGAGCGAGAGAGCGAGAGAGCAAGAGAGCGAGAGAGAGAGAGAGCGAGAGAGAGAGAGAGAGAGAGAGAGCGAGAGAGCGAGAGAGCAAGAGAGCGAGAGAGAGAGAGAGCGAGAGAGAGAGAGAGAGAGAGAGAGCGAGAGAGCGAGAGAGAGAGAGAGAGAGAGAGAGCGAGAGAGAGAGAGAGAGAGAGAGGGGGTGAAAAGACACCTATAAGGCCTTGAGGCAAAGCCAGGTTCCAGTGTGTTTTGGCCTGCGGGTCTCAAATCTGCGCTGGCTTGAGTACAGGGGACAACGAGATAAGAAAGAAGCTACTCAATGCCAAGTTGATGCAGTTAACACATTTGGGGAGTACTGCAAGTCACTGAACATTTTCTATTGTTTAAATGTTATTTGTTTTTTTTATTTTGCTGAGAACCAATTCTTATTTTTGCTGACAAAGAGTAAACAGATTGGAATTTGGCATTTTTTTTTATTTCAGTCAGTAAATCTGAAACTCGATAAAAGATGTGAACACATCCATCAACATGCTAATGGTAGCATCCTGTCACGGTCTGGTCACAGTGGCCTCAGGCATTTTGTTCATTCTCAATGTCACTTCTAAAACAGTTCAAATCCTGATTTATAACTTAGGAAATAGTTGGCCCTTACAAAAACCAAGTTGAGGAACTCACCATGAGGTTTTCCCATTTTACTACCACCCGTGCCATGTGCCATCTCTGATTATACGAACCATGAAATATGAGTATTCAAAACATTACTCATCCCATGATTTAGCAATGTATAGTTACATCAGATGACAAAGTAAAGTACACCGGTACAGAGTATTTTTTGCTTTTTCAAAGATAATATTTAGTTTTGGGCGGCATGGTGGTCATCTGCTTAGCACGTCTGCCTCACGGTGCAGAGGTGCAGGGTTCGATTCTGGCTTCGACCTTCCTCTGCGGAGTTTGCATGTTCCCCCTGTGTCTGTGTGGGTTTTCTCCGGGTACTCTGGTTTCCTCTCACATGCATAGTAGGTTCATGAAACCCTCTAAATTGTCCCTTGGTGTGAGTGTGAGCACGGATCGTTATTCGTCTCTGTGTGCCCTGTGATTGGCTGACAAACACTTCATGGTGTACCTGGCCTACTGCCTGGAAACAGCTGGGATAGGCTTTAAATGAGGATAAGCAGATTCCAAAATGGATCAATGGATATTTTGTTTTGATGAAAACCAATGTAATGGTTCAATATTTATTTTATAAAGTCTTTGACATGCACGGTTATTGATACACATGTGCCCAATGTTTTTGCTTGTGAGTATTATTAGTGTTTGATACGCTGTTGTCGAAATGCATCTTCAAAAAAAAGAGGAAGAAAGCAGGAAGCACATGTTCAACTCACAATATCATCAACAGTCAATGTTATGCTTTTCAAAGACCCCAAATTTCAACGTAACTTCACTGTTCCCCAAAATGTAGAATTTATTTTGAGTAGACAAAAGTATTAAGTGGCAAGGAAGGCCTTGATGATCAAACTGCTTTTTGTGAAGTTTCAATTTTGTGATCCCCTTTCAAACTCAGTTGTGTTTCATTAGCATTAGTCGTAATATTGTCTTTAGAAAGTGATGACGCAACGAAACCAATGTAAAAGAATTCATTTTATTGCAGTAATAACACATAGAATTATAGTCCAGGAAACCAACATAATCCTGTATATAATCTTAAACACTTCCCAACATGGAAAAGGTAAGAAAAAAAATACTTTAAAAATAATCTTAATAAAAACTAAACAACAAAAAACACCTTGTGTAATCCTCATAACTCAGGCAGAAATACTCAAGGTGCAGGTGTCTGTAATTTATATAACCCAAGGACTGACCGTTTGCCATCATAAACACACATTGTGTTTCCCACGACCCTTGAATTGGTAACGATCGTCAACATTGACATTAAAGGGTAATAACCTTGATGTGATCAGCTTGTGCCTTTGCTAACCACTGAAGCATCCCACACAGCATGGCAACAGTGTACCTACTCCTGACTACAATAACACCATCCACCAGACATTTTCCAACAATAACTCAAAAAAAAGAAGAAAACGAGCACAGAAAGCAAAATTGGTCATGAAGAGAAACAAATTGCCATTTTTCCCAGTACATTGAGATTGGTCCAGCTCCGAAGAAGACAGTGTAAACAAAATAGGAGTAAACTTGGCGTGCACATTTCTTTTAAGTACACTTTCATTGCAAATAAATAAGAATGACACAATTCATACACATACAGTATATTGCTTCATCGACACACCCACACAAGAGGACCCTCCTAGTATCAAACGACTGAACACACTTGCAGTTCAATTGTACAAATTACTTTGTCTTCAAATCTTCCCACTCACACATTGAATGACACATCAACACTGAGACGACTGGATCATCACATCAGGCCTCATTACAAGAACGACATTGGAGGCACCGTTTTGATGGTAAAAGTGCATAGAAGCAAAATGGATCTGTTAGCATGCTCATGCATGGGGCCCTCTCTTTTTACTTGTAAAAAAAAAAAAAAAAAAAAAAACCCTTTTTGCCATTATGAAAAA
>NW_017805277.1:2113712-2179875 GCF_001891065.2 Hippocampus comes
GCGTGCAGGGGCCCCTCTTTTTTTATTTTAAAAAAAAAAAAAAAAAAAAAAAAAACTCTTGTCGACATTATGCAAATAAATACAACACGTAATATTAAATAATGTCATCTCTTTGGAAAGAAAGGCTCAAACTGATTCTGTCGTGTAGAGAGAAACCAGTTGTTGAGGGGGAGAAAAAAAAGGGCAATAGTCAAGCGCCCCAATGGCTTGGCACCTGCAATAAGGTGTCATTCTGCACTAAAGACAGCCGCAGAGTCACGACGAGCTGCTCATCTTCCAAGCTGAGAGCTTCAAATGTTTTTCCTCATTCCAGCTTGGACATCTCGTACTTGGTCGTCATGATTTCCTAGATAGTAATGACAGTGGTGTAACTTTAATATTTTAATTAATAACTAAGAATTCATTCCTGACTTGACATACAGCACAAGTGCATAGATTTAAAATGGAATACCTCATCTGAGTCAAGCAAGACCGGCAGAGCTCTGAAAAGACATAATGACGGTTTGAATGTCACTCAACCGATTAAATCTCATTAATTCAAAACATGTTGCTAAACTGAATCATTATCTTCATTGAATGACTTACACATCAGTGAGAGAGCTTGCAATGTTTTCCTCCACCCACTTCAAGTCTTCTTCCTGGACAGAGACAAAAAAAGTCAACACTGCCGCCTGTAGGAAAGCGCTTATGACTGCAAAGCCCTTGTGGCTAAATCGCAGGCTTTCCCAAATGTTTTCAGTTCAAGTCCCAAATCATACATTTGCTTTCTCCTCAGAGGCCCAACTTCCTAAAGTACAGCATATGTAGGCACAATATCAACATGCACCATGTTTATTAACTTATGATCCATTTACAAAAACAGTAAAGCCTTTTAACTGAATCAATAGAATTCGATTTTTGGGAAACGCTTTTGTAATAACAAACATGACTCATTTTAACAATTACACATGCATTACTGACCATGTTTGTGTCCTGTGATTTCACGAAACCATTTGTCTCATTTTTTGTGGCTCTCAGTTTAATGCCGGCTGTGGAAGGAAAACGAGACGTTAACAGAGGAGAAGAGCCAGCGCATCACACGATTAAGCCAAGCTCAGTGTTAGGCTATCGCACCGATGTTTGCAGAGGCAATAAATTCCTCGATTTCCTCATCATCGGAGTCGTCAATGAGAGGTGTGAAGGCGTACCTGTGGGTATTGACATTCAATGAGGGGGAGAGAATAAAAAGGGGGGTTGAGGGATTGGGGACAAACAGGGTATAGGGCTGTGCTGGATAAGTACTTGCCTTTGGTTGTTTGCAGACGGTCTCCATAGGAACATTATGACAAGTAGAATGAGGGAGAACAAAAACCTCCAGAAAGCATCTTCCACCCACAGCTCAATCCAATCCTGAGCACAAATGAAGTCAGCGTGTAAAAAAATATTTTTAGCATCTTACTCAATGAAATCAATACAATTATGCCAAGCATACTCACTAACTGGCAATCGGCAAGACGGAATTTCTTTGCTGTCCAACCCATGAAAATGATGGAAGCTGATGGACGAAAAATTACGACTGTAACTGTTACACATGGACATGCGTGGATAGGCGTTGTCTATTCGACTCACCGATGACTGCAAATATGAGTGTGTTGGTGAAGTGCCTGTAGAGGGACAACTTCACTGGGTTTTTTCTCAGCTTGAGAGTCTTGATGGTTTGAGCCAGGCTGACAAATATGTAACTGGCAGTCAAGGCAAATGCACAACTCAACTAAAACGAACCTCCATATTTTGTATTAAATGGAAATGAAAACATTAAGAGGACAAACGGTACAGACAATGATCTGGAAATAGTGCGTATGCTGGTGCTTTATGCTTTCAATTCCTTGGAATGAGGTTTAACTGTACCAAAATGACCGTGAAATTTAGTCAATTGAGCAAAGCAGTATACTGCATAAACTGTACCTGTTATAAAAAAAATTATAAAAAGAAAAAACATCAAGTTTTTTTTCTCCCCGACACAATATCACACAGTCGCGACCTTTGTGAGGATAAAGCAGTTTCGATTATGTATGGATACACTATTTTCATTTCTTTACAAACCTTATAAATTGTTGTGAATCACTGCTGTGCATAAAATTTGGGAACAGTACATTTGGGGAAAAAAGTGTTCTAAAAAAAATAAAAAATACTGGCGTCATTACGGGGGTTGTTTAAAAACAGTCAAATTATTCTTTCATGGTTGATGACTTTAAAATTACACTGAGTGTCATTTGCTTGGAGTTCCGGCATACCGTAAAAGCCTGGGAAAAACATTTTCAGAATTTGGAATGCGGTGTGTAAGACACTGTCACTAAGTTTGAGTTATTTTACACTGTAAAACAGGCTTGTATTTATTTTCTTTTATTAATCTTATGTTTGGAATCAACAATTGAACTACCACATCGCTGTTTTTCTAATTGTCCCCCTGTAATGCAATGCAGTTCTACAGCCACAATAATAAACACATTGTAGATAAATACCTGTCTGACTATGCCAATTAAAACGGAGTATTCCTACTTTTGTAAAGGCAGAGTTTTTGATACAGGTGTGCCTAGAAGGTTGAGGTTAGTGAGTGCGGTGGCATGCAGAGGCATTTTAAAGGCTGGAGAAGAATGCGGGCAAATCATCTTAGACCAAGAGATGTCACTAGTGGCAACAAGATGAATAAGTTTAGGGTTTAATTCAAATTCAAGAGAGAGCGTTGCTTTGTCATATTCGTTGCTATGTCTTGCCCAGAGAGACAACTGTGCATGTGCTGCTCTTGGTCTAAGAGCTTCTAAAGCAAAGGAGGCAGAGGGAAAGGAATATGTGCACAGAAGGATATCCACCAGCATAGAGAGGAGTCAAGCAGAGCCAAGGGAATGTTGGCTAGCAGGGCCAAGTCAGAGTCTTTTGCCTGGAAAGAGGGACAGAATGGGACAATCACATGTGGACACAAGGAAGAGGAGTAAACAGAACCGCTCACAGAAGTGCATGAAAGGAACCCGTTAGGCCACAGCAATGACAGTTTAGCAGAGACGAGTTGACTTTTGAGAGTAAAACAATGAAAGGATATGAACCAGATGATGAACGAGTCGAGAACAGCCAGAATAATTGCTGTAATGAGAGCTGGGCCATTGTCTCGACCCTTTGGGGGGGAAGAAAAGACATTCGGATTCTTATTTAACTCTACTATTATCGTTGGGGTCAATTTGACCCCATTCAATGTTTATCTTTCAAAAAAAGCAATAATGCTCCATATTTCATGACTTTTCCTCATTTAATGGGGACAACTGATGAAGCATAAAATGATCATGATGCTATTTTTTCAATGTCCTGAACACATATTGGTGATCGTCAGGGGTCAAGCTAGTTTAAATGCAGAAAAGGTGTCAATGTGTGTGTGACCTAAAACCCTTACACCTGCGGGTGCAAAGTTGATACATCACAGGAGGTGGGGACAATAACTATTTATGCGAGAACTTTTGATAGTTTCCCACAAGGACATTGGTAGTTAATGCAAGATAAGGGCGGAGCAAAGATAGAAGCTTGCAAAACAGCCCACTATCCAAATCATTCCACATTGTGCTTTGTGTATACTGCAATCTGCATTCTCTCTCACTTGAAAATGTCCTGTGGGAAAAGGTTTACTGTCCATGAGGTTTTGGAACAACTCTTTGCCAATGAAAGTGATTTTAGAGGAGAATGCGTCTGAGACAGAGGATTGTGTTGAGGAGGACCCTGATTTTGAGGCATTCTCATCTGATAAATGAGAGTTTTGACCCTCCTGTTGTCTCTCTGTAATTGACCCCAAAGGGTAAAATGTGTTAGCAATATTTGAGGATATTGGAGGGGATAAAACACTGAACATAAGTGAACTACAAACCACTCCTCCACTCGATTACGAGTTGTTGTTGTTAAGACAGTATCAAGTTGGAACACTTGTTACCTGAAAAGAAAACAAAAAAAGTCACACAACTAGGCCGAGTCTCACCCCAGTTATCCTCAGTACGCCTTCAATGGCAGCAAAGATAAAGTAGAGAACACCGAGACCAATCACTCGGTGCATTACTGTCCCCAATCGAGGCCTGTGAGGATGCAGACCCACAGTAAAGGGTTCAGAACGAACAAACGTGTTCATTTGAAATCAGTAGCAGTGTGTACAGATATGTTGACATACTTTACAATGCCATAGCCGAGGCTGACGATGATGACGAGCAAGCGGGCTATCGTTCTCTTGAGGGCCGAGACCAGCTCGGCAAAAATCAGCAGGCCTGGAGCTGAAGAACCCAAACAGCGGGACCGTTACCGACAACGGGGGGGAAATGTTTACCTGTCAATGATGAATTTCAGTGAACACTCACAGGCAGAGCCAACCATGTTGGTGTTTTCATATTCAGCGCAAAAGACCGCCTTCTCCACCATCCCCAGGAATATGACCCCTGCGATCCAAAACTGGATCCTCAGTATATCTTTCCAGTAGCAGGCAGCCCAAATGAACCACAACAGGGCAAACAGGATGTACACCACGCACATCACCATGTAGAACTGTCAAGAAATGTTTGTGGAAATGTTTTAAAACGAACAAACAGTTCATAAATACAAAATGATGTCTACTTACAATCATGAGAGGGTATTCTGTGATGGAAATGTAGCCACGCCGGCCTTTCATCACCACATTGACTGAAAAAAGATTTTTTTTTTTTTTAATTTAAGGACAATGACATAAGCATTTTGTGAGGGGAAAAAAATTACATGACGCGAGATTTTCAAACAGTGGGGCAGTTCAATTAAAAGGATTTTATGTTTGTTTCCAAAAGTTTATCATTTGTTTTCATTTTGATGAATCATCTTTTTTTTTTAATCCCCTCAGTGGCATCAGCTTTACAGTTGCTACATTGTTTTCAGTATTGATGAATGTAATAATGTGCATGATGTATATATGTAAATAAATAAATAAATAAACCTCACAAGTTAAGTTCCAGTTAGCATCTTGTTTACTGGACACAATCTTCACCACAAGTAGGTAAGGCCCATCCTTCCATGTGGAGGCTATGACATTGTCTTTGTTTTTGACCACTGTGCTGCTATTTGCCACTGTGCCACTGTCGAACTCTTCAGTAATCCATCTGATGTCGTTTTCATCCTGCAGCGTTGCGAAAATAATACACAGATGAAAACAGCATAAAACTGCTATCAAATATGCAAGGAAGACTTCCCAATTCTACTGACCAACTCTTTTCCCTCAACAGGTGGACTGACAGCTCGTGGCTCTGCCTTGGCTTTCTGAAGGAAGGGGAGGAGATGAGATCCTAAGACATTCGCAACGACTGCAAGTGACTGACTAAACCAATGCAACAACAACCTACTTTAAACATTGGAAAGGAGCGCACATCACTGTTACACGTTATAGGTTTGTGTTGGTGCTCGATGTACTCTCCTTTTATAAGGGGATTTGGATCAAGGCTCTGCCCGCGACTCAGCGGCGTTCGCTCATATATTTCCTATACAAGACAAGAACAATTTCACCTGTCATCAAGTAAGGACAACCACCAAGAATATTTAAATACAGTCATACTTACATCAATATTATTGAAATCATTGTGGCATGGGTAGTATTTCAAATACCATTGAATGGTGAATGTTACCTCCTCGGGGCAGCCAAATGACACGACTGCATTCAACAAAGTTAAACAAACAAGCAAGAGTAAACAAATTGGGAGTGTGTGAATTGTGAAATCGTCAGATTGACAATTTTTCATTTCTCACCTTTCAATTCAATGTTAGTGTCTTTGAACATGGACTTCCTTAACAGCAGCGGTCTTGAGGTCTGTTGAAGAGCAAATTATTTTTATACATTACATCAGATGTAGTCTTTAATGTATGTTGCAAGCAATTGTTCTTGCTTTATTGAGCCAATTTGAAAATCTTGAAAAAAGAATACATCCTTCAGATAGCCTTTTTAGTGTCCTTATAGTAACAGCTTAAAATTTTTTATAGTATGATGTAATTTGCCTTAATATTTGGAAATAATATGCAGAGTGGATATTGCACTAGAGCACAATTTAAAGATAAGCATGAATTTAATCGAAATAGTGATAACTGCCAGGAGGAAAATAATCACGATTAGGCTCGTTCCTAACTCGTTCAGCAATAATTGCCGGCTTTTTACATTATTTTTGCTCGACAGGTCACCCTTCTAGTTTAATAATACAATCACACTGTCTGCAACTGCAACTCAATAGAAAGGATTGGTCTGTAAACCAAATACCGTAAATCAATAGATTCTCTCCTTTATTTTAATGGTGTTAAAACCCCCAAATGAAGTGGTTTAAGTAAACGTGAAAACACACAAATTAATTAAGGTTTCTCCCAAGGGTCGAAGAAACCATAATACAGTACTGTACAATTAAATACCAATCTGGCGCTAGCTAGCCAGCCACGCATACAACATTTCTTTCACGACAACACATAAACACAAACACGACGTCCAGGAGTTTAAATTGTGTATCGGTAAATAGACAAGGAAGGTTAACCACCGGACACCATTCTAAAATGACAGCAAGCTAGCATCACACGGCTACCACAGCTAGCCGTACCTGATGGTAACTTGTGATTCTTTACTTACACTTAAAGCGGTAATTTTCCAGAATCCCTTCTCTGGAGCAGCAGCGGCTGTTTCTATAGTAACGATTGAGAGCACATAAAGAAGTATCCATGTATAGAAACTCTCCTTTGTCAAACAGCTCCACGTACTCATTGGAGCAGCTGCCATGTTGTAACGTGTGAACACTTTAGTTCACGAGGTGTCCTGAACGCACCACAACAGAAAGCTCGGCGAGGTCACTTTTCATTTACATCGTCGTCCCCCTGTACTGATCTAATGCGGAATTATTTATTCAAAGAAATTGACATAAATACTATACAAAAACATGACGCCCCATGACAACGCCATTACATTTGGGCTTTTAATAGTGTAACATGTCGGTATTGTATGTTCAATTTCAAAGATGCATTGCTTTACGCATGCCCTATATTCTCCGGCTATTGTCAAAAAAATTTTAGCTTTGCAATTTTGCTAGACACAGGAACAAATTAACTTCGTTGGAAAAACACATAAAAACGACCACTTTACAGTGATTATTGAAAGGCAAGTGCCCACAAAGATGTTTAACACCTAGGTGACCTCAGTCCCAGAAATAGGAGAGTTCGCCTCTGAATCACCAGACTCTGCTTCCTCATGCAAAAACGTGTCAGAGTATTTGGCCCACTAACCCACAATGTCTCAAGTTGATGTCAGCAGCGCCTTAGCTCCACTATATAAGGTGTTGATCGTGCACTGCTTCCCCCACCGTATGTGGAGATGAGCCCGACGATATCTAGTCGGAATTTCTCAACCTCGCACACCAGCTTGGGATGCTTCCTTGCAATTGAGTTGACATTCCACGTCCCTAGAGCCATCTTCTGTAGCCGAGGATTGGACCGCCGAGGCCCCGAGCTGCTATTATTTGCAAAATACCAATAACGCTCATCAGTTTGAACGGTAAATAACATTCTGTCAGTGTGTTCAGCTGAAAATAGGCTGAAAAGGATTTGCAAATCATTGTATTCTGTTTTTATTTACGTTTTATACAACAGTCCAATGTCATTGGAATTGAGGTTTGTATAAAATATTTTCAGCCACTATTGGGACCATAAGGAGAGCCTTGAAATCATGACACTGATTAGAGGAAAAATACTCCTGAAATACTCTATAAATTATTTATTCTTACAGCATACAATATGCATTTATGTACGTTATTTACTTTACTATATATATATATATATACATCAACAGGAACAAAATACTACAGAAAACCATTTCACAGTCTAGTGAAATCTAAGTTTATGTGCAAACATGTTTTTAGGTTGACATCAACATTGACATAAACTAAGCTGACCAAACCATCATTCGCTTATGACACTAAATAACATTATGGGTGCTTTCAGTGCAAAATGTTTAGTACGCAAGAGAATTTTCAACACAATTCAATACCTTAAAAGTTCTTGATACCAAACTTTACAGCAGGTGGGAAATATCACTGGAGTTGTGATCTGTCCGCGTACCATCAGGAACTATATTGCCGTTTGAGCGATTTGACGAATCACTCGACAAAAGAGGAGTATCCAGTGTTGGCGATCTTGGTGAAATATCTGGGGAGATAACCACCACATAACGACCATCGTCACTGTCATCTTCCATGCTCCCGTGAACGTCTGCAGTAACTGTTGCGCTTTCTGCTCCCTGGTGGCTGCAGGAAGGTGAAGAGCTGAGCACAGGATCTTCTGCGGCCTCTCCATCAAGGCTCTCATCCTGGAAGCTGGTGTTGATGTAGATGATATCCTCTTTACTGAAAGACTCTGGAAACCTTTCTGTGATTTTTTCCAGCATTTTTCGCAGTTTGGAAAAAAGGGGTCGGTCCAGAGGATCGGCCCTCCAACAGCTGTACATGATCTCATACCTAGTCAAAATGAAGGATAACTTTTAGGAAAAAACAACAAGAATACAACTAATTTCAAGTTAAAATTTGTGAACCGAGCAGAAAACACTCACAGGTCATCCAAACAGTCTGTTGGCTGCTTGAGCCTGTGTCCTTCAAGGAGGTAGTCATAAATCTCATGGTTCTGTATGCCCGGATATGGTGTCATCCCTCGTGTAGCGATCTCCCACATGGTTACACCGAATGCCCACTGCAGGATGAAATGGAAGGTACAAATTTTGATTTTATTTTATCTGTGAACGGTATCAATGGAAAGTACATGTAGAGATTGCCAAAACTATTGAGAGACAAGGCCATCACAGCTTCAGGAAAAGGAAGAAAATATGGAATTGCTCCACATTTTGCGGCTCAATTTGTGTCCATTTTAGCGGACAGACTTGATTCCAAATCACCCCAAAGGTTTTCAATGGCGGTGAGGTCTAGTTCTTCAACATCAAATTTATGCAAGCATGCCTTTATGCCTTTGTACACTTGGGCACAGGCATGCTGAAACAGAAACGGGGCTTCCAAAAAGCATTCCCACAAAGTTTCAACTGTAGAACTGTCTAAAATGAAGAAATAAGATTCAGTGTTTAAAAATGATCGATACTTCTAAAGGTGGGTGCAGCATTTTTGACAGGACGAAAAAGAGAGTACCGGTAAGCATGTTATGTAATCTCAAACACCTGAGGAAAAAAAAAAAAAACGAAAGACATTTTTGAAATCTGCATAAAAAAAAATATATAAAAAATTTGGGGACACCAAGCCACTTCTAATTAAATTTGCTGTTGACCAGTATAATTTGAACAAATTCAATTCAGAAATGTGTACTAAGCTTCACATGAATCATTTGCAAGAAGTAGCTCTCAGTTACAAAAATGATGCTTATCCCTGCTCTAAAGTCTCTGACAGTGGATATGTAGAGCATATTAACTGGGGTGCTTACCACATCACTTTTGACAGTAAATACTCTGTCTGCCAGACTTTCAACTGCGATCCATTTGACAGGCATTTTGGCGATTCTGCCCTGCCGGTAATAATCTCCACTGTAGATCTTCTTGGATAAGCCGAAGTCGGCTACACATACCGTCATGTCATCTCGCAGCCTGAGGGAGAAAACCCCGCCAACAAAAGAACAACATCTACAATGATAAGTAAATATTACACGCATAACAAGTACCACAGGCACACCAATAACTCACATGCAGTTGCGAGCGGCCAGGTCGCGATGCAGAAAGTTCCGACCGCTGAGATACTCCATACCAGAGGCAATGTCGACCATGAACTTCAGAAGTGTCTGTGTTGGTAAGAACTGAGGCATAACACGCAAGATGGCAAATTTAACGTGGTAAGAAGTACTCATATTATCCACGATTCGATTGTTAGTCAGATTCCTTACTACTGGATTCTCTCCCAGCCGTGAGCGCAGCAGGAAGGTGTGTAGATCTCCATATTTCATAAAGGGCAGGATGACCATTGGCTTGGGGAAGTGTCCGGCACTCATTTCCAGGCACACACCTAATAGAGGGTGGTCATTTCACACAAAAGGACACAATATTAATCAAAAACGTTTTGTTTTGTTTTTTTATAAACACAACACACAAAAGATGCAACGTGTATTT
Organism: Hippocampus comes; assembly: GCF_001891065.2. NCBI lineage: Eukaryota > Metazoa > Chordata > Actinopteri > Syngnathiformes > Syngnathidae > Hippocampus > Hippocampus comes. Next base: position 2,123,854 of record NW_017805277.1, read on the forward strand.
CCTAACCCAGCAGCCTGATGACATTAGGATGGTGGAAATCTTTCATGCAGGCTGCCTCATTCAGGAACTCCTCTATTTCTCTCTGGGAAAAGCTATCCACTGTTTCAAAAACAAATTATTATTAAATTACTACTACATTTAAATCAGTACAAAATTGCTGTTTAAAAAAAACAAATAAAGACTTGCATTTCATTGTCTTCACAGCAACTTTTTCCGATGTCCCATCTGGTTGTCTTAAATGACCTTCCATCACTGAGCCAAATTCACCTGACAGGAGAAAAAAAATACTTTTAAATTCACAATATGAAAATTATTTTTTTTCTGTGGTTGTTTTTCTCCCATTCACCTTCTCCAAGAATCTTTCCTACTGATAGCAAGTTCCTCATGACCATCACATCCTGCAATTTGGCATGGAGTTCATTGCTGACACCCAGGTTTACAACTGCAGACAAAGTTGTAATGTTTAGATGGATCATTTTAGATCTCCAAAAAAACTTCAATGCAAATCAAGATACAAATTTACCCATTAATTTAAATACAAAGTGGTTCATTTATGTATTTCATAAGAACATCGCAGTCTACACAGATTTTTTTCTTTCTTAAGAAAATATATTTGTAAACATACGTGTTACTCCAACCGCAGCTCGATTGTAGGATCTCTGAGGCTTGTAGTGGACAATTGGCTGTTGCTTTTGTCCACTTCCCAACAACCGCCTGCAGGGGGAGACGGTGAAAAAGAAAAGATAATGAGAAAGAAATCATTGGGCACACTGAGGTCATTATGCTGTTGTAGCTCTGTGAACACAGGGTGAGATTCACAATAGACAGTCAAAGCATGGACTCTCTGAGATGTTTCTGCGAGTCAGCTGCTGTTTTCCTGAATATGTGTGTGGTGACAAAATCCTATCTGCATCCTGAGAGGCAAGACTGAGTCACGGACTTTACCGTACGCCGACTTGTCGTTAACTTTTGCAAACCAGCAGCTGCACAGATACATTGAGTTCAGGTGCAAAGGGTTGTGATTAAGAGGAAGGGAAGACACGTTATGATCAGGACGTGTCATGTTTTTTGAAGTCTCCGTAAGCTCATAATTGTAAAAAGATGAGTCAGCTCGCATCATGAACTATGGAACAGCATTACTTTACAAGACAGGAAGGAAAAGCAAAACCATTTCAAAGATAGGATCATCAACTTTCGAAAGAGTTTCATGATTGGATCGAATTTGAGTCTTCAGCATACCCAAGCCAAGAGTCAGATGTCCTGTTGTGTACACAGATAGCCACCCAGAGGACAAGCATCAAAAGACAGATTCCACACACCACACCCAGAACAACACTGACAGCATCTGGAATCTTGGTGTCGGGGCTTGAGGACGGTGATGGACCGGATTCTAAAAACAGAGAAATAATTAAAAATAAATAAATAAAAAAAAGGAAGTGTTAAAAGCAGTGCATGAACAAACAGAATTCATTCAATTCCGAACCTCCTATTTGTTCAAATTTAGAATAAGATTTTCAAAAGAAATAATGGCATTTCAATTCATCAGTTTCGTGGTCAAACTCTCATCATCATAAAACCTTTCATTACCTTCACAGACAACAAGTACCATTTCAACCTTCTTAACGGTCATACAAGTGTACAAAACAACCTACCGGTAAATAGAAAATATTCACCCTTTGATGACACGTGACCGACACAGATGACTTCTAACATGATATATTTTTTTGTAAACATTAATTAACTAGACTAGGGCCCGACCATTAAATCAGCTGGCCATTGATACAATATCTGCTGATATTAGGCCTACGCATAAAAATAAGAATATATCAGTCGGAGTTTTGCCGATAAAACCTTACTTCCTCATGAAACAGTAAACCCTGTTCAGCATGTATGGGCAGGAAGTGAAGGACATGCATGGCTGAAAACGTTATTCTGTGTCCATTACATCCTTCTCCATCCTCTCACACGTACAAAGTGAAATTACTACTTGCACCTCGGACGTGAGTATCACTTCACTTAAACACTGTATGGCTGACTTTGCTGTGTTTATTCTATTCCAAACAGAGACGTGTATAACTCAGAGCATGATGATGGCAGGTTTACCTCTGAAGATTTTTTTTTTTTTTTTTTAGAGCAATTATTCCTAACAACAATGCCTATATGCCGTGTGAGATCTTCATTTGTGCCACGGAATGTTATGTAATTTCACTAAACTTGTCTGAAAAAGATATATTTACCACAAATAATGTATCTTTGTTTACCTAGCAATGCTAGTGATGTATGGTGACATACAGACAGAAAAATGAAATGCTCTTCTGCGAGATGGCAAAAGGTACAGCAGCATGTCAGCTTTGTGTTGCTATTTTTTTCCAAACAAATTTCAACTTGTTTATTGCATTTTAAGACTCTACTGTCGTTTTCCCCCTTTTCAATTATGTACTAAACAAGGTTGGGGCAGTTCATAGAGTAAGAGGAAATAAATCACGAGAGTAGCTTACTGTCTTCTGGCACAAACAGCCAGACTCGTGGGCTGACCATCCCGCTTCCAGCACGTGTGCATGCAGCCACCTCCACACTGTACGTGATGTTGAAATCGTGCACCGCTACATAGGCCGTGTTGGTGTAGCTGTGGATCTGAACAACATAATGACATAAATAATAGTGCCACAATCAAATTACAATTTGCATTGCAGTTATCTTTTAGATGTTAATCATTACATGTGAAGAGATAAGAAAAATAAGGTCACAGGTTTAATAGTTCAAGAAAGCAATTCATGAATATCCAAGTAAAACATCAGCATGCCCAGGAACATTTCGTGAGGCATCGCAAAGGCAACTTAAAACACAACATTGCTTTTGTTGCAGTCCCTTTTGCTTACTATCGAATGATCTTTCACAAAAACTGCAACAGAACACCTTTGAGGAAGAGCCACATTTACAGGAATAAACCTCCACCCCAAATTTCACCCACAAGAACTTTGGCCCTGGCTGGCCATAATAATGCCCTGAAAAAAAGGAAACTTTTAGACCTATTGCAATGGGAGTGACCATGTGACAGACAGCGTCTTGTATTTCGTAACAGTCTATTGTAGCATATGCGGTTCCTCTGTGCTCCCAATATGCTGACTCTCCGTCAGACCAAGCAGAACCCATGATTCACACGCTTTGTCATGTCTGTGGCACAAAGCTGAGCATGTACTTACGACACTATAATCAAGTGTGGCTTAAATTTATACGCGTGCACTTCCAGTCGCTGCGGATATCGGAAAGCTTTTGTATAAGTATGCACAGTTGTGACGTCCGCAACAATAGAGATTTAAGCCTACTATACACATCCTGTTGTATTCAGATTCCAGTGACTTTGACGTGACTCACAGCCACATGCCAAATGAAGAAAAACATTGACAAATTTTCTTTCACACCGGCTTCCTTAACTTCCACACAGACAGGAAGACCAGGAAATATACCATTGTCTATGAAAGCACTACTGCAGTACTACAGCAGATAAACCCGTAGTTGGGGGGGCGGGGGGAATCACTGTTAACAGGTAATAACGGGCTTTATGCCATTGCTTGCATTCTTTCTTTTCTATCCTCCTTCACTTGTTGACAGATAAATTAGCTGACCTCTGGCTCGGACACATTGTCTTCATATTAGTCATTCTTTGTCATTTTGTTAGTAAGAAAAACTTTTATCGATATGTAAGGCGTGGATATTTTGTGGAAATAATGTGGCCGCATTTCAGTTGAGGACACACCCATAACCTGTTGTTTTGACACATGTCACTTCCATATATGATCACATACAAGTTGTGTAGGGTTCAAGTATTCGGAGTGGGTATCTAACTGTCCTTGTTCAATCATGAGGAAAGTTAATGGTCAATTAATCAATTCACGGTTAGTTATTTATATATGAAAATATGACTTTAATAGGATGCGAAATACTCTGAATGTTTTGAATTCCTCTGTCAGTGCAAGTAGGCATGTGCTGGACAGAATAATCCTGCCCAGTGTAATTGACAAAGCAAAGGTTTGTGTGGATGTGCTGTACCTCAACTTCCTATAGCTAATGTTTTTTTAAAACTAAAAATAAAAACAGAATAAATTGCTCACCTTGTTAACCTGCGTCCCATGGCGGACAATTATGTCATAGCCTTGCAGTATACCGTTTATTTTATCATCCGGCGGAGGCTTCCACCGGATCACCAGCCATGTTTCATTCAGCTGCACGGTGACGTTTCGAGGATACACTGATGGCACTGGGAATATTGGATAACAGATGGATTCTCGTATTACAGTAACATGGCAGCATAATAACTTATATAGGGTAAAAGACAATTATACAAGGAATGTCCCATTAAAATTTTGATAACAGCTTGGTATGTTGTCTTTTCCTGGTTAAATATCCCCCACAGTGGCCCTTGAAGGGAAACTCCACCCTGTAGAACACTTTCAGTGAGACCGCTCCTATTTCCGAAATGTCTCTTTAGGAAAACTGGAGGAACTTGTCAGAGGGAAACCAGCTAAGACAGTATCCACATGCTCCTTCTGCAGGGTATTTAAAACTGATGTAATTCAATGTATTTCAGGGGTAAGAAGAATAGCATTAATCCTCTTTTTTTTTTTTTTTTTGCTGATGACGCTATTGCAACATAGTCGTTTGAAGTAAATTGAGAGTCTTAGGATGAATAGTGCCTTGAAGGGATTTTTGTTGTGGATCAAAGCAATAAAAATTACATTGTCAACTATTGTACCCTAATTATATTAATGGCAGGTTCCTTAAAGAAATGGCTGAGGACACAGATGACATTCACCCTTAACTGGAATTATATTTGCATGTAAATAGAGGGATGGGTCCTGCGGTAGTCACACACCTCCCTCTGTTGTGTTGCTCTGGATCCAAGAGGAGACTGGAGAAGTCCCCACCTCATTGCTGCAGGAAACACTCATGTTGTAAGACGTCATGGCTTGCAGCCCAGGGACTTCACATTGGAATGGCGGCACCGTGACGTTGATGAACCTGGTTATCGTCACCTCCCCTATCCTGCGACTCACCTTTTTCAACTTGGACAGCGCAGAGAACACGCAATGATCTACCTGAGGGGCATTAACACTTCAACGAGCAGATGTGACACTCACCCTGATGTGGCACTTGGTCAATGGAGAGAAGCCATCATGTCCGGGCACCCAACTTAACATCAATTTATTGGACTCCCTTGCAATCACACTCAAATTAGACACAGTCCTGGGAAGCACTACAAAACATAATTAAAAACGATTTTTAACATTGGCCAACACACAATATAGCTCAAGGAAATTATCATTTAAGCAGAAACTACAGGTGTGTTTTAACATGGAAAAATGAAAAATGAGACCGTACAATGATTGCACACGACATTACACATAACTTCATATTTATCCTCTGAAGCGCTGAGAGTAACATGCTATAAAAGTAACAATTACCGTATAACATACCATATGTACCGTATACTGTATTGCTTTTTGCTTTAAAGCACAAATTTAATTACATTGTGTGGATTTCAATAATATATTACCTGTTAAAACGTTAGTAACAGAAATTCAACACATTTTTCTACAACAGGGCAACGTGCACGTGTTAAAGGACAAGACGAAAAAAAACTTTTGAGTCTTCCAAAAAGAATTCCGGAAATCATTGGTTGAACTTGCAGGAGGCTATAATTATGTATAATATATAGCCGACAGCACAGAAGCGCCACTGAAACGACTGACTCCCATGTGGATATCATGCACGTGAGAAGAGGAGGCGGCATGCATATCAGCAATGTGATTGGACAGTTAAGTAAGCGCTATGATGCTTGCGAGTACAATATTTTGGCATGGAATAGCTCCCACGAGTTATTTGTTGTTAAAATGTTTGTCATCAGCATTCCTTGCATACCTTTAATGTTGATGTTTGCCTCCCTTGATGTACTGACCCCTTTCGAGTTATAAGCTTCACAGTTGAACTGAGTGTACTTGTCGACACCTGCAGGAGACGTATTAGAAAGGATGAGTTATAGTCAGTGTCAAGCTCAGCAAGCGACGATTATTTGGAGGAAACACTAGATGCCAAATACTGTAATGCTAATCTTGACTATAACTCTTCTGTCTGTTACACACGAAATACGGAACAGGTCATCCCTTCTGGCAAGTTAAGAATGTGATCAACCTATAAAATGACATGTTAGGAGTGACTTCTGATTCTTTATACTCAAAGGTAAAAAAAAAATCTGCCTATCATCCTGCCTTTCTCTCTTAAAAAGCCTCAAGCTTTGCTCTGTTCGAAAAGTAATAGGTCAATTGTCCCCTTTGTGCTCCATTTCAGAAGCCAAGATAACCACAACACGGCCAGAGAGAAAGCACTGGATGTTTTGTTTGTACTTTTAAGAGTGTCTTGACCTTCTCTGGAGCACGAGTGTAAACAGTGCCATACTTTTTACACAAACACTAACTGCTCCACATGTTTCTGCTTTTAACTTTAAATGACAGTGACTGTCAAAGTTTGATGTGCAATTCACTGAGGAGTTGCACAATTCAGTGAAACTTTTCAGAGAAAAGTGCAAATACCTTAGTAAATTTCTAGGCAAGTTGTAAAAGCGCCATGACTGCATGCCTCACTCTTATGATGTCCAGCAAACAGATGTCGGAAGTAAAGTGGAAAGTGAGCAGGTTTGACTCAAGTCACAAATGGAAGAAGTCATTCTTGTTAAATGTGGGAAAACAAAAAAGGGAAACATCAATCATGACTGGTTTTCAGGGAAGAGCGTCTGACACCAATATCTGTGCTTTAAATAATACTTAATTTACCCAAAATAAAGCTTCTTACACAATATTTGTGACATGAAAATAGTTGTTTAAAGTTTCAGACTGAATAAATGACATGTATATTATGCTCCAGCATTAGTTTCATGAACTGATGCTCCACTCCAACAGGAAACAAGTTGTTATTCTTGAATTGCCTTATTTGGTTTTATGTGTGTCAAAAAGTCCTCAAAAATATATACATTGTACTAAAAGTTCATGAAGATCATGCATTCGTATTCTGCTTTTATGGTACCGGTAAATTAACCAAATAAGACACGTAACGTTGATGACTGAGATGGAACCAACCAGTTCATAGGAGCAAGTGGCTGGGAGTACAGTAGAAGGAAGTCTAGCAACCTATAATTTTGAGGGTTTTGTAAAATTGCCTGAAACATTATGTTTCCATTTATAGAGACTAGCTGCTGCTGTGTACCATCACATTTCAGTGAACCCAATTGGACCGTGCTTCATGCAAAGTAAACAACAGAATCATTTTACAATACATTGTTGCCATGACTCAGACACTCGTATTGATTACCGGTAATATTGTAAAGTTGGACATGAATTTTAAGCCATTTAGTAAGAGAAAATACAGAGGTTTCTGTTTAATATGTCGCTAGAGATCACTATCATTCACTATAGCTCAGTTCAGTGAGAAAGGAAGGATTGACAGAGCGTCCGTTTTGCCTCTCTCCCACGGCATCTGGGGTGGCGAACTGGGACGGAAGTGCTTTTAAAAGGACGAGGACGGACAGGGACGGAGGACGATTATATTATTATATGAATAAGGCTGGAGGGACGATGACGGAAGGGTACCCAGGTCGTGGACGGAGGACAGAATGGCAAAATAGGGTGAAGTGCCCATCTCTGTTTAAAACTGCCAATATTTGGGTTTTAAAAGGGTTATTGACTGCATGTCAGTGTAGTCACTCACAGCAGTAGAACTCTAATGTGTTCTGATGGCGTGCTCCTCATGAATGAATATAACCACTCTTAACAATGGCCTCAATGACACCAGCCTTGGTGGTGCAAATCTCTTTGTATCAGCACAGAAGAGATGCTTAGGCAGCGGAGATGAAGCAGAATCGAAACCACTAAGAACCCAATGTCGCATGTGTACGCACAAGGCAAGCTGCAATATGTCATCACTTCTTATCAAGGGCAGGGTGGTTTTCTATCTATCTATCTATTTGTTTTATTATTTTTATAATTTTGCGACCATGAATGTTTGGATATATTGAAAGATGTGTGAGGTGAAGCTGTGACTTGTATTGGTCCTTCCTATTTTTTCACTAATATTTTTGTTTCAATATCGCAATGATTCACGTGTGTTCACACTTTTCTGGTCATTTAGAAAGTGAAATGTTCATTGGTTAAAAAAAGCTTCACGGCTTCCCAAAAACACTTGAATTCATGTCCTATGAGATATATACAGTAGCTTTAAATTCCAAAATAGGTCAACCAGCATCCCAAAACAAATTGTGGTGTGTTCTTTAAGGTAGATCAATGACACTCGATGTGTACTCGTGCAGACAGACGTTTTAAGAGTATGAAATAGGAGCACTTGTTGCATAAGACAAGTGCAATGTGCGCAGTGAAAGTATTGAGCTCTAGTCTGGTGGACTGCAGCCCCTCCCTGCTTGGGCAGTGGGCTGTCCTGTGAATGAGGTCTTTGTCTCCAGAGCCAACCCCTGAATAGAATGCCTGTATCACCCCCACTCCAGCCCCTTCCTGCCCCGGCCCTCGCACACACTGGACCAAAGCACAGCTCTGAACCTTTAACCCACTCCGCAACTGGCTGTGTTACCCCACAGTAGGAGCCTTTAGCCTGAGGGACATACTGAGTCAAGCACTTATCCTTCTCATAACAAATGCTTTTCAGGAAAAGAGGCACCACATCATACAACATATTAAATTAGAGAGAGTAGATACTGTAGATAGATATTACAAAGTCAAATTCTATTTTCACATTTATATTCTCAAATAGCTACTGTTTTAACTCAAGATATTAAAATCCAGTTGGGATATATCATGTCAGCATGTTGACTTCCAAATTTTTAAGGGGCTTTTAGTTTTTCATTTTCTCAAGCCAAGGATCCTCCAAAAATAATGAAGGAAATTAGGGCCAAAATTAATCTAATATCTAATATGTTGAGGTTAAAAAATAATTTACCTCGCACAAATTGCTGCTGTTAAACATTCTTTGACACGAACGATAACCTCAATGACATCCAGCGTGGTTTCTTTGCATAAGCACAAGGACATGCTGAGGTAGCGAAGATGAAGCAGAAGAGAAACCAGAGCACCAACCAACCAATTCAACCTGAGAACACACCAGCTCACGTTGTCTCGATTATAATGAGTGCATTTCTGCTGATGATGACTCTATTTATTGGTTTGATAAGAATACTGTTCGAGTTTCTGTTGCACTGGTCCAAGATTCGTGCAGTTGTGCGCGTTCAAAAGGCAGACAACCTCTTTGGATTGTTTATTTTACTGTTAAAACTCACAAAACATATCTCAAGCTAGATTGTCTGAGTCTCAAGGACACGGCAACACAAACTTGAGCTAAGAGACACACAACCAATTACATGATTGTATAAGACTCTCGTCTAAAAGATGCATTCTTAAAAAAAAAAAAAAATCAATGTTTTTAAGTTTTGTCTACAAAACAAAGGACTAACACCTAGAGAAACAAATTATTTACTAACACTCGTGCAGAAATAATGATAACAAGAATAACTGATTTTGATGTTTAAAAAAAAATACTCTTTGCTTTGCATTGTATTGATGTTTTGCAACCATAATCTCTCAATGTTAAACAAATGTGTAAAAAAAATAAAATAAAAAAATTCTTACTTTCCACATTGTAAGTGCTGGGCGATCTATGGTAGTCACCAACAGGTACGCCATCACGCAGCCAGCGAATCTTGATGGGGTCTGGAGGTCCGACCGCCTTACATGACAGATTAAAAGGAGTGTCCTTTGTTATGTTTCTGTCCTCAGGTTGCTGGATAAAGGTTGGAAGGCCTACAAAGAAAATTCACGAGCATGATGACTGCGGAGCACTAAAACAAGACTCCAATGCCACTTTTGATTTACCTTCAACCCTGATGGTGATAGGGTGAGACTCCACCATCATGTTGCCGATGCTGAGCCTACAGCGGTACTCACCAGCATCTGCCCTCTGCACCTGGGTAATGCTGTGACACATTTTAAGATGTCACCCTGGAAACTCAAACAGTTCAATTCAACCCTAAAAATTGAAGTAAAATGCAGTCTAAAGCTATATAAACATCCAGAAAGAAATGTGGGTCCCAAACAAGTTCTTCTCTCACTCCCTCACCTCCTACTGTGGATTTTTCCAAGAGCTTTTCCCTTGCATGTGTACAGTATACCCTTTTACTTTGTACAAAAGTATCAGTACGATAAGTCAAACAGGAAAAAAAAACAATGACAACAATAGAACACTTCCAACTGAAGTCAAGTCAGGTTTCTTTTTCAAAAACACATCAAAAGCTGTTCTGAACAAACAGTGATTATACTTTCATTGTAATTTCAAAGAAAGTTACTTTTCTAACATCACTTTATACTTTCACTACAATTGACTAAACAAAAACTTACATATCATTTTAAGGTAAAACGTTTATTTGTTTTTTTTAATTATTTTCCAAAATATACAAAACAAACTGAAGGTCAAGCTTTTTTGTTGTTGTTATTGTTGTTTGTTTTTAGTTCTGGGTGTCAGTTGCAGATCGATAATAAATGCACCTCATAACAACCAAATATGCCCAAAATAGGCTTTGTGTACAACAATTTCAGAGTAGTCAGATAGAATGTCACTCTGGAATACAATGACATAACTCCTCAATCATCTTCGCTGTTCTGTTCATGATCTAATGTTTGAACATGCAGGAAAAAAAAATCGAATATTTCGGAACAGAGATGTTTGAAAAATGAATATATTTCCCAACACAAAATAACTGGCTTTTTTTGGCTTTTCATGAAAGAGAGTGCACCATGAAAGCGGAAGAACGTCAAAAATAACTCCGGGGCACATACCTGACAGTGGAAAGGAGCGTTGTTGCCGTGTCTGTGATGGTCTGCAGTTCATTGATTAGTACCTGCATATTAGTAGCCAGGTCCTGGCCATTCTTCATCCACAAAATGGTGGGTTCCAGCTGGGTATCAGGAATATCAATGGAGCAGCTGAACTTTGCCTCATGTCCTTCCGACAACTGGATAGAGTCCGTGGTGGTCTTAAAATGGAGCCGTCTTAGCTCATCCGGGCTGAGGTACATCTTTGAAACATGGACCGGCACAACCAGAGGCTCAGAATTCCTGACAGGCCGCTGGAGATGCTTGATGGATTCTTGGGCTGTTTACACAGTCACATTATCATGTTAGGTTTTATCAAACCCATGTTTTGTAAGGGAAAAAAAACGAATTACATACCGTGTGTGTGTGTGTGTGTGTGTGTGTGTATATATATATATATATACATATATATACAGATTATACATGATTGTGCTATTGTGACGTGTTTTAGGGTCACTTATAACTCATTACTTTATATAACACAATCTTGCTTTTTTTAAGGCCAGGTTGTGAAAAAAAAACCCAATAAAAAAAGCAAATATTTACATATCGCAAGGCTGTTGATATAAACTGTTTATTTGGTTCAAACATTGTAAAGTCAGAGATACCCTTCAAACAGAGTCCAAGATCCAACACAACAGTTTAAAAACGTGCACAAGACTTATTTTCCTTAGTGTACCTCACCAATAACTCAATGGATCATTATGCTACGTAAGAAGAAGAAAATAAAATGTAAACAAAAAATGAGGATAATGTTCTAATATAGTTTATGACCCAAAAAACCCGAAATCTTACAGTGAGGGTTGGCAATCACTGTAATACGGATCTGCACCATGTTTACGTTCATCCTGACGAATCAGCCAAAGTGTAAACAAAATGTTCGATTATGTTTCGCAAAGAAACAATTGAGAGTTGATTACATCAGTGAGATGAAGACGCGCAGATTAACCCATGAAAGGAAAAGGTTTGGCTCTTGAGTTCTTCAAGTACTACATAGGTTGGCACTTGGAAAGGCATTTAAATTTGTTACAGCTGCAGTTACGTACAATTTCATTCTTGGATCGAGTAAAACCTGCTTGTGTAGAGGCGTGAAATAAATCAAATTAAAAGTAAATAAACACATTACCGCGGCTGGAATTCCAACCAGTCAGTGCCATGGTTGCGGTGTAGAGTATAAATCCAAACCAGCCATTTGAAGTCAGCTTGTTTGCCATTTTCCTTCTGTACGTCTATGTCCAAGCAGTCGGAAAACTACCCACTTAATAATTATGCCAGCGTAGACTCGACTGCACAACTGACCCACATCACACCAGCAGAGCTTTGACGCAGCTTGGAGATTTGTTGATACCAAATCACGTTGGCCTCTGCGGAGAAAAAGTTTACATTTGCAAACGTCACAGGCGGGATACTATGGAGGCGGGGCGATTATGAGGAAGAATCTAAATAATGAAGAAAAACAGCTAAACTATAGGTACCTTAAACACATGTAAGCTCACTGCCATTTAAAGTTAAAATATGCGTATTAAAAAAAAAAAAAAGGAAAAATTATGTTTTTTTTCTTCCTTTTTGGTCTTTTTAAGATATGTTTAGGCTTGCATGCCACTCTAAACCTCTATAACCCTGAAATTAATAATTAAGTTTGTATTTTTAAAAATTAATCTTTTTTTCCTTTAAAAAAATGATAAATTTAAATATTAACACATTTGAGAGGAAAACATAAGGTATTTATGTGCAACTCCGTCACCGTGTGGTCAAAGTTGGATACTGCATTATGAACTCTAAATTTAATTTTAAGAAAAACAGTGCAGGACTAACTCTCGTGATATATAAATATACTGTATACTGTATACATACAGACTTCCTCAGATAATTTGAAGTTGTCCAAACTAGAGGGAGAAAAGTATGCCCGGACATTCACATTTCCACGACCATGCTCTCAGGTTTTAATTGTGACCATTTAATTTTATTTCCTTCTCGTGACCAGCCTATAAATGCTCCAGGTACACTTTCATCTGATTGTAGACGGATGCAAATTTGTCCCAGGTGCAAAAAAAGATCCCTTTCACTCGCAATGCGATCTGTGGTTCAGCCTTAACCTAATTCATTATTTCTCTTGTGCTTCTGTGGAATAGTCTTAATGTGGCATCCATTTCTGGACAAAGTTGTTGTTTGTTGTATGTATGTGTATACTCAAGGGTTGTCATAATAAATATTTCTAGTTCTGGGAAAAGCTGGGTACCCGGTGGGCCAGTGGTTTGCGCGTCAAACTCACAGTGCAGAGGTCATGGGTTCAATCCCGGCTCCAGCCGGCCCTGTGTGGAGTTTGCATGTTCTCCCCAGGCATGCGTGGGTTTTCTCTGGGTACTCCGGTTTCCTCCCCCATTCTAAAAACACGCATGGCAGGCTGACTGAACACTCTAAATTGCCCCTAGGTGTGAGTGTGAGCATGGATGGTTGTTCGTCTGTGTGTGGCCTGCGATTGGCTGGCAACCGGTTCAGGGTGTCCCCCCGCCTACTGCTCGATAGGGATAGGCACCAGCACCCCCCGCGATCTTGTAGGATAAAGTGGTTCAGAAAGTGGATGGTGATTAAAACTGCGATTGGTTTAAAAATAATACTTTAAATGGGGATGCAGTTATGCCTCCGTGCATGAGTCGGGCTTTGTCAGAAATGTAATTTTGCAAAATGTTTGTAATTGTGCATTCAGTCTGCAATAGCAATAAAGCGTCTAATTTACATTCGAATTAGGGAGAAAAAAAATCAAGACAATCAAGGGAGAATAGTCGTGAGTCATAAACGCGTGTTTTAAATTGTGCTACCGCCTTTGTACACTAGAGAGCGACAATACTGTATATGGGACAACAAATATACAGTCGTTATGTAGTTTCATGGAGCTTTAACTTCAGCATTTTATTTAACAGTATATATTAAAATGTGTTAGAAAACACAGACATATAATCAAGATTGGCACTGTCAATACAACACCACAAATTCAATATTACAGTTTCAAAAAAATTCGTGCAGACGTTTAACAGGAAGTGGAAGAGTGGCTAAGAGGAAGTTAACTCTCTGGTTGACCAAACTGATCAGGAATCAGTTATATCACCATGATTACACTCACGAATAACGTAACTTCTGTATTGCTTTGACCTCAAGTCAGTAGGTAAGAATTTGGTGATTCGGGGAAGCCAGGAAGTTCCTAGTTTTCGAACATTTGATAATATTCTCCAAATGAACAGAAGTAATTCTACAAATTGGGCTTTTAATTAATTTGTCATCGTTCTGAGACCATGGACAAGCTTCGTCGTGTGCTAAACGGCCGAGAGGAGAACGAAGAGCTCGGTCTCACGGCTCAGGTAAATGTATAATGGCAGTAAACGTCAGCCTACGATGCTAATGCTAACAGTTTCAAATGTCATAACAAGCTTTGCCTTTACTGTACTCAATACCGTAGTGGTCTGATCATCATTATATTCCTTATGGTCTAAAAGGTTGTCATAATGTCAACTGTTGCTTGTCGAAGCTGTGACAGCTAATGTTTGGCATGAGTTCAGTCAATCAATGGCGTCCTTTAATTTATGTTATACTTTTCTATACTCTTTGACGCTGTTAATATGTTGCTGTTATACTCTTTGTTCCTGGATGCTTATTACATGCTATTCAAAGGAGGATAAATTAAGGTAAGATTCTGACATTGCACTCTCGACACGATATTTATTTGTTGATGCTTGTTGTAAAAAATAACTGGATTGGATTGCTGCGTCCCAATTCACATGTCGATGATGTTCAATTCGAAAGTGTTCGGCTATTACCTTGGAAAGCAATGGAGGCGAAACTCATTTTGACTAAGAAAGCACCCCCTGTCAACCAAGCAAGAAATTTTGAACTGTATCTCATCCTCGAGTACATCATGTGACTTACCCATTCTAAAATATCGAAATTACAATTTTCCTTAATTGTGTTATATCCCGTGACTTGAAGTCAGCTGGCATGGTGTCTTTTATGATATAGGCAAATTCAACATGGATAAAACATCATCAGGAAGTGTGCAGGCCTCAATGTGGATGACATGAGCTTTTCTTATGACTTCCTTCTATTGTTCTCACTAGGTCCTTGATGCTACCTCGCTCAGCTACAGCACCAGGGTGAAATGGTTCGTCATATGCTTCGCCTCAGGCATCTTGTGCTCAATACTCGTGAGTGTTGCCGCCTTGCTTTCAATTTTTCATTAGTTAGCTGGTGTATATTCATAAATACCCTGGAGATGCAGCGCCAAAGTAAATTAATGGTATCAAGAGAACAGTCTTTGTGTTTTTGTAGTTAATATGTCCTAGAATTTAGGGTCAAGACCCAAAATGGATTGTGGGTTTACCATTTATAGTGTTGTTGACTTTTCATTAAATGCTCAACAGCAATTTCTTATCAATTTATACAGATTTCTTGGCGAATAGCCCCTTAAAAAATAGCATTATCATTTCACTTGTATTTTGTTCTTTATCATTAGTTTATTACTACAGTTGATCAGTTAAGCGGCAAGATGTGATGGTTTCCTGAGCTGATTCCAGGCGGAAACAAATTTTTAACCGAGAAACCACAAGAAAAGTTTCGATGGTTAATATCACCATTGCTGATTTGAATAGTAAGTTGTCTTTGGGCTTCTCCCTAGAAACTGTGACTATCTTGTAAAAAATACAAAATTAAGCCCATAATTTGTTTGCATTTTATTCTTCTTTGTAAATTGCAATTGCTGTTGATGTCACTCTATTCACTTACAGTCGCTCTGCTCGACAATAATTTGGAAATGTGGCAATAATAAATGTTCTATTTGGGGAAGGCGTTGATTTAAGTTGACAGCCGATAACCAACTGGGACATGGCATCTACTCTTTCGAGTGCATTCCGCTATTTGAGGATATATGATCATATATAGTGTTCCCTCGCTATTTTGCGGTTTGGTTATAGCAGAAATGATTTGTTTCCATTTCAGGGCTCAGCTCTGCTGTTCCTCCCAAATGGAATCAAACTCTTTGCGGTTTTCTACACACTGGGTAATGTTGCAGCTCTTGCCAGGTGAGACTTAATCACAGAGACATATGGTGAGGGGTGCGAAGAAATATTGTCACTCCAGTGGCCATTGGTATCTGTACTTGGACTGTATAGTTTCCTGCCACCAACTTTGGAAAGCAGGGAATCAATAGTTGAATTTGTTTTCAGTTGTCCCTATTGAAGTGGTCATATTCCACTTGTCTACTAAGTGGTGGCATTTGAACATGTCATTCATAATACATGAATCTATTGCTAGAAGAGATGATGATATTCATTGTTAAAACAAGGCAATTCAGGTTCAAAACCTAGCATTTCACACCTTGGTATTGACAGCTTTTTACATTGTTTTCCGTGCCGTATGTCCATGGGGTTTACTGTATACTCAATTAGGAAAATAGGTCAGAGGTTACTAATCCCAAGCAAGACACGATCATAGAAAGGAATTTTAACATTCTTATTATTGTATGTCACTGTTGTGGGTCACCTTAAGGTGACCCATTTTGTCATGTAACTAATGAATTGAAGATTTAGTCATGATGGGGGACATCCCTCATGGGGGATGTTACAAAAAAATTATGGCTTCCATCGCTGTTGCGTATTGTGCATTGTCTCTTGTCCATCACAATATTACCAGATAATTTGTTCAGATTAGAGTTTTACCAACAGCGTGTACTGTACAGTGTTGGATTTCCCTGCGCTCAATACAGTATGATGTGTGTGTATTTCGGCTGCTGTATGATTATCGGCCTTTCGAGCGTCAAAACAGCTCCGACAGAGTCTCATCTAACAGACGTGACGCTCCACAGGCACCATCCTCCCACTCACAGCTCAGCTGAGCACAGAGCTATGCTTCGTCAGTGGGGGAATGTTCTGTCAGGTTACATTCACTGACGTCATCAAAGTATCAGGAAGCTTTGAATGTGTTCCCCTGGCACTGGGTTTTAAATGTGTTTTATAAGTTAGGTTGGCCAGTGGCCACATTCGTTTCTCTGTATGTATGCTGCTTTCTTGAATTGGAATGTATTATTTTTATTGTACTGGTTGAAAATCTTGAATGAAATTCACCATTAACATTTGTTTGATGTTTTAAGATGTTGTGTAAACAGCCTGCTTTGTCCTCAATAGCACCTGCTTCCTTATGGGACCACTAAAGCAGTTAAAGCGCATGTTTGAGCCAACACGACTTATCGCAACCATTGTTATGCTGGTAAGAACATTATTACTGGCACTTCTAGCTTAATGTTTTCATTAGGTCTTAATTCATCTAACTAGTGCTTGTCCACCCTTGGTAGGCATGCACACTTTAATAAACCCTGTTCAGACATTTTTAAGGGCAAGACCTCATTAAGTTAATGATAGTGAAAACATCTTTTTCATTTCCCTAACAGCTCTGCCTCGTCTTAACATTATGCGCAGTGTTTTGGGTAAGTTGACCGCAGGTAAAACTGTCTTGAATGTTTTTTATGGAGTCTTTACAATGCCTAAAAGGCACATTTATTTTTGTTACAGTGGCACAAAAAGGGACTGGCCATCATTTTTTGTATTCTCCAGTTTCTAGCAATGACGTGGTAAGTGTGAACAACCAGTATAAATGTGTAAATGTCAACAGGATAGTACTCTTCAATCGGGAAAACAAAATAACTAAAAAAAAAAAAACAACAAAACAAAACAAAAAAAAAAACAAAAGAAATAAAATCCTGCTGAAATTGTGCTTAGGCCTGCTAACTGCCGGTAGTCCAAAACTCTGGCGGGGTGGCGGGTAGCATATAATAAGATGATATGATAAATATGAGCAATATTAAAATGACCTACTCAGCTCTGGCAATACTGCCACTAACTACAGGATGCCCATAGTGAAGCTATGTGTTTGAGCTGTTTTTTAAGATGTTTGCTGATTCAATCTTACTGCTGATAGTTGCTTTACATTGATCTCTAGGGGATGCATCAATAATGCATCGTAAGGTGTCAGCGAGTTGTCAGTACAGTATAGTTAACAAGTCGCTCTATTGTTATTTTACCCACATATAGAGCAATCTTCAACGCTGCAGTGAATCAGATTCCTTTAGATGGAAGCGGGTAGGCTTAGTTTAAGTCTTGTCTGATTGTTTGCCAGGTAGGTCAGCATGGTTTTGGCCAGGTGGCGCCTGACTCAACGTGGACCTACTTTAGTCTCACTCAGACAGTATGTGGTCCTGGCAGGTGTTTATACACACAACAAAGTTTTTGCAAGACTCTACTTCTGCCATAATATCTTTTAATACAAATTAACATTTTTTTTTTTTGGTCACTCAAATGTTTTTGTTTACTTTATACACTTGAATGGCTGGTCTAATTCACATATCACACTTTTTAACATCTTAACTATCGAAATGATATAAATCAGCAGGGTTTTTCCAGGCTCAAATTGAGGCATGTGGCACCATCCTGACCATGAGCCTAGGAATATCTATGAATTTAACGGACTCACTTTCTTTTACAGGAAACATACTTTAAGAGTTCCAATAACAATATGACTATTATCATGTTAAATTAAAACTTATTATTAAAGCTTACCACGAAGAATGATGGACTGATAGCTTGTGTGGTGGGGTCACTTTTGTTTGAGAGAGACACAGATTTTGAAGCGGCCTTCAATCGCTCTGTGGTCCATGTCCACCTGTGCCGCAATAGCAGGCTGCAGTGTCCTCCGTTTAAAAAAACAAAATTGCTTAATTAGTTTAGTATTTTTGGGTACGACCATCTTTAATATACTTCACCTTCTCTTCTGGTGCTTTGTGAATATCAGTCACCTCATGTATTTTTAATGTGTCCAGCCTGTAGTTGGTTGAAGACTGTCTCACAAACGAGGCAGCGATTGCCTGCTGTCTTTGGGTGTGGTGCTTTTGGCTTAAATAACAGTGCGTGCCTTCCTCAGTATGCCTGAGCCAGGTAAATTCATTTAGCCACTGATTGTCAAATCCACTGGCTCATGTATTTTTAAGACGATATGGAAAGAGGAATAAAAAAAATATTTCAATCATGTACACGTTGACTTTGCGCTGTTGTGCTCCTTATTGGAAACTGATTTATGTAGCCTCGCCTCGCCGACTCATCCTGGCCTGCATTCCGACCCTCGCTATTACCAGTGTTTCAGACCAAATTTCCACACGACACCACCAGGAATTATTACGTTTTAACTGCCAGTTGCATTCATTTCTCTGCTCTGTTTCACCTGGACTCGGCTTTCCTCCTTGCGAGATCGCTTTTTAAAAAAAATGAACAAATGACTGATTTTCCCTGCCATATCTGCAATGCTAAAAATCATTACTTTGACACGAAGAAAACTTTTATTTGAATAAACACAAGGTGCTGGGATGCAAAAAACAGGCAATATTTACCTGTTTGTACCATTCAGCAGGGAAAATCAGGATGCCGATAGCATAGACTAGCAGGGGGAAAAAAAAACAGGATTCTTTCTTCTATGGTACATGCATCAGGCCTTTCCTGTGCACTGCTACTGATATAGCGCCTCCATAGTGGCACAGTCTGCAACTTGATTTAAAATACAAAGCTGCCGTAGAGGGACATCAATCCCTCAAACAGCACAGTTGGAGTTTTACGCTGTGCTGAGCAATATCAATCGGTCTGGCTGGGGGAGGTACAAAATTAGCGGGGGACAGCCGGCACGCCATTTTGAACCCAGGAAAAACCCTGATCACTATCAGAACTAAATGGAATCAAACTACTCAATGTTGGCATGGTGAATTCAGTACAGTACAGTGTAGCAAGTTTCTTTCCCATGTGGAATTTCGCTTTGCTGCAGCAGATAGTTTTGCTGACAAAATACAAACACGAACGTCCACTTTGGGGAACACCAAGGTGAAGGTCTATCTTGGCAATACACGTGAAATCCTGTGAGTGTTATGAATGTAAGCATGTCATTACTTGCTTGAGCATTAATGAGCATATAAGCACAATGTGGCCAAAGGATGTCAGTGAATGCCCCTGGGCAACTCTGTGGATAGAAAAAGAGCCTTTCGTCAGCTTAACCGTCCATGTCGCAATCACCGTCGATTTCACCTACGTATGGAACAATCACTTCCGCTCTTGCCTGCGTTCCCCCAAGGCATCACCATGGAAACCACAAGTCGCACATCCCAGGCGCATTCTGAACAGAAACTGTGTTAGAGTACACGCCCACGCGGGAGCTGAGCTGTCTGAGTGAAACATGGCCACTGGCCCACACACTGAACTGGGCAAAGTTCAGACTTCAGGCTGAATGCTGTAAACCTAAGACAGGATCACATGATCCTAAACAAAGTGTGTCTGTGACTGTCCTAGATAGTCTGACTTTCCTAAGGACAAATAAGTCAGACTTTGGTGAAAGATCTACTTAACCAAATCGTTTTACTTGAATTTATTCGATGACTTTATGGTGGATGTGGACACAATAGGAGACAGGATGCAAACCTTCCATTCTTCACACCGAAAAGATGCCCGTTAACGGACTGTCCAGTGTGATGATGATCTAGCTCCAGCTATTGTCAATCATTCATCTGCTGCAGATTCCGCTCATGTTTGAGCTGCAGTATAATGTGTAATCAGGGAACTCGATAAAATAGCCCACAGACTCTTTAGCCCAAGATCTCATGGCATAATGTCATGTTTTGAAATCTCTTCAATTTACGCAAAGATTGGTGTCCTGTTAACCCGTTACAATGATGATGTTAATCCCTCGTTACATCACACTCTCCAGTTCATTTACAACTTTTTGTTGTTTTCTTTGGTGTCATGGTTAACCTTTACAAACCCACCAGGTCCCTATTTAAATCAAGCAAATGGTAAAATGTCAAATTCTGCTGAGAGCTAATGAGTTCTGATTAATTGGAGCTATACTCAGCATGTAGGAGCAAATTTGCAATGCTCACTTGCCCTTAATATATGATCTTGCTTTATTATTATTATTATTATTATTATTATGTTGAACAGTCCGTTCTGTTTGTTTTGTCTTTCAGGTACAGCATCTCCTACATTCCTTTTGCCAGGTAAGACAATCATGATACCAAGTGTATTGGAGCAAATTGTCGGCTCTGAAAGCGTGCTGCAAAACATACTTTTTTCATGAGAAAGACTGTCTGTTGCGGTCATCACGCGATGGTTTTCATCTTTAATCTCTGAATGACGCGAGCGAGAATTCTCATGGAGACCACTGAAAAACATGTTTTTATTTACTTATAAACGTCCCACTGTTTGCTTTTCCCATTTGGTGGTAATCCTCCTCCCTCCCTCTGACACTCATTCACCCCACTTTGTCAAGCAAATTGCTGCTTGTTGTTTCACATGCACTTTGTTTTCTTCTGTCTTACTATCAAAATATTTTTTTTCTCCCAATACGATGTTTGAACCAGCTTTACCTCAAAGCCCAGCCACTCCCCTGCCCAGTGTTGGGCTGACATCACTGTGATTATTTTATTCCTCAAAGAGGTGATGCTCCACATAACGTTTTCATTAGAGCCGAATGTGAATGCTCAAAATCAATATGAATTCTCAATCTCATAATCACATGAACCCGTTACCCCCACTTGATATGTGAACAATGGAGAGTCTAAATGTCTTGAACACATACTGACACTGAAAGCATTTTTTTGTATTCCCCCAATCTTGACTATTGAGACGGACATGACTGCTGACTTCACCTGTCACATTCCTCCATAAGGCCATCCTCCAAGCACAAGCCCGAGGTGTGATGTTGTTTTGCCAATCCAGATGCAGGCAGGATTATGTCCAATTTGGATAGTGGATCCCTCCACCCATCAAAGCCTGGGTGCTGTGTATGTTTTGCTGACCATCTAATCCGTTCCAACAGCTGAGAAACCTGCTATAACCTCCGCATAGTCCCCCTCCCCCAACCCAAACACTGACAACAAAACAAAGACCGTCTTGCATGCTGCCCTTGCACAAACCAAATTCCTGAGAACCAAAGTTTGACATTCTAATTCTCATTCATTGACTCCTTAATTTTACCCCTTTCCTTAATGTTTAAATATTTTGTCAAAAAACACAGGCAAGCTTCTAAAACCATTTTCCTGTCGATGTTTCGGAGGTTCTCTCCAGACTTTTTATGAAACGCTCAAACTGAATTAGGGCCACCCATGACACCACATGGCAAGAGGACTTGATCCTTTAATGTATTTTACCTGGCTGCCTGTTTATAAGCTCCCTCATTTAAAGTAGGTGAAGTACAGAAACACGCCATATGTGCAATTCCCACAGTGCTTTGAGGCTAACATTGCGCTACATTTTCATAAGAAATGGGGGAGGTCTCAGAGCTGTATTATTTATGCGTGGAGTTGTGAGGTGATGCAAAAAATAGCATCAAGAGAAACTAAAAACAAACCTGAGGCTGATACAAGAGGATGCTGGTGTACATAGCCAAAGCTTGAAAAGGAACAAGTCTCCTCTCTTGCACACTGACCTCCCTTCCCCCCAAGCCAGGTTGTGATTCACCCCCTCTTCTCCTTTTAACCTTGACGGGCTTCACACCTCCTCCACTGAAATGTAACTGAGGCTTCAGGCAAAGTCTGCATAGCAACACTCTCGTGGCAAGAACAGAATGTGGTGAGGGGAATGGACATGGCAATGCTTTGCGGTTGCCATGGCAATGACTTCTCTTGCATCATTGCTCAACACAGCGCACCTGGCAAAAGGGGGCCGCGCCATCTCGATGAGCATGTGGAGCTTCCCCGCCATAACACACTCACTTATTTATGAAATGCCCCACCCGAATCAGAGTAAGAAAGGCTGGAAGTGCTTTTTTGTCACTTTTCATTTCATATGCATGACAGCATTCTGTCCTCCGGGATGTCAGCCCATTTATCCCCGGATAATTTTTCGGTTTGTGTGTTCCGTAATCCATCACAGTACAAGGCTGTCTCAACATATTAGATTCATTGTAAATTACATTTGTCTATTTGATCTAATTAGACCATTTTCTATTTCCCTCCCCCTATAGAGATGCTGTGATGAAATGCTTCACTACCTGTCTGAGCTAGGATTCTGGAGTCCACACTTTCATGTGAAGACTGGTCCTTATATGCAACTCCAACAAGAGTAACTTTGTACAGTATATAGTCGTGTGCCCCCCCCCCTTTTTTTTTACACTGTAGCTCCTTAACATAGTAGCCGTTTTTGATTCAACCGAAGGTCTTAAACTTTCATCAAATTTGACTTTTGTACTAGATGCTGTGAGTGCCTTCATTGCTCAATATATTTAATGATTTAATAGATATTTCAGATTGGCTAAGGTTGTTTTGAGTACTCATAAAATAATTTGAACATGATGTGCATAGTAATTTACAACATAAGTGCTGGGGAAAAAAAACATACTTAAATACTACTATCATATTTATGTCTTAACCAAACTTCCATGACATATGTTTTCTTCAACTTTATTCAAAATAGGATCAGGGCACTGCCGCCAAACCACAGTTTCCATTTTGTGTTAATATGAGCAGCTGCCTGCCATGTTTTCATAGAAATTACATTATATACCCATGGGCATTTGAAACACTGCTTCAGTGATTCTACACTGGCAAATTTTATATCCACAGCTCTTGATCTTTTCCTGTTCAACAGTGTAAAAACAGCAGCATATGTTTGGAGCCTTTGTGTACGTTACCCCTCCCCCACTCAGTAAATTACATTAAAATTGAGTATTTTTAAATTGGATTTTCTGCTAGACGCAACAATGACCCCGTTAAATACGCTTTTCTGAGCAATGTGGTTTTGGCGTGACCTAATAACCCAATATAGCTTCCAACAGGATCTCCGTATGCTCCAGCATGATGGCATCATAGCCTTTGAGAATTGAGTTGTCATGACAACATGCGCCGCAAGATTCATTACCTTAGCTACCCCCATCTTAGGTGCAGATGTACGAATTATGGTGACGGAAGGCATGTGCTTTTGTATGAAACACGGCCTCACATTTGTCTTAAACTGAACTCATGATTTTTAAAGCTTGCTTTATTTGAAGAAGTCATCATATCACATGTTTTGCTCTTTCTGTAAACCAAACAACTGCATTGCAATTCCTTCTGTGCAAAGCCCCACTCTTTTTTTCATTAGGCTTCTGCAAAGGATTATGGACATTCTCCCTTCAGTACAACTTGTTCAAGTAATTTGTTAAGTGACAAGCAAATCCTTCTGCACCATACCCTCGTCATGTAATTTGAGGGATCAAGTAAGTAATGCTGTAGAATGAAGGCACGTCCATTTGTGTGTGTGTGGGGGGGAGGGGGGGGTCAGTTTTCTTCACCAAGAGTTAGAGGAGGCAGATGCGCATCTGCCAGAGTGTCCCAACTGTTTCCTGCGGAGTTACGTTTAATCCAGAGGTCAGAATAAGGTGGCATCCTGAACAGTGCTGGCCATTAAAAAAGCTATGAAGGAATACAGTATAAAAACGTTTTGCATGTTCAAATCAAGGAGAAGTGTTGTTGCAGTAATAATCCATACATATTATGTGTGCCTTTTCTTACTCATTCCTGTGTGATCAGCTGTACACTGAAGCATTATAAATGCCATCTGAGGTTATCGTGCAACCATGTGGTAATATTGAGTGCAAATTGTCTTGCAAATTGTAAAAAAAAAACAAAAGAAAGAAAAAAAATCAAGCAGATTTTAATAAATGATGTACATACATGCAGATGCAATGTTTCCTCTCGCACTCACACAGAAGCACTTCAACTTTGAATCCATTTTAGGACTCAGAGTTAAAAGTGGTGAAATCTGTGAAGAAGAGAAATCAATGTTTCGTCTACCTTTATAAAGGAAATTGGTGTTTGCACTGGTGCTGAATATCACTGAAAGCTTTTGGAAACAAAATATGAAATGTTTACCTACCCACCAATTTAAACCTAAACTAAAGCAATTTGTGCATTTTCAATACTATACCTCTGATGGTATCAATGAATCCTGATATTTTATATATTTTATCACTTCTATGCCTATTGTTTCGAGTCACGTTACTCAGTTATTCAGAAATAATGGAGATTTGTGATCGAAAGGACCATTGAAGTCCATCAAAATATTAAATCTGTCTCATCAGCACATGATGAGACAAGGATCAATAATTCGCAAAAATGTTGTCCTTTTCATAACCATTATCACTGGTGTTGCTCAACGTTTGGTGTATAGTAGTCAGTTCTTTCGTGTTTGTGTTTTTTTCGTGTAGTATGATGACCACTGGCAGCACCAGAAATGAAGCAGATCCCACTCACTCTCGCACTTAGGCATGTATGATTCATGTTTTGTTGCGTGTGATATGTCTCTCATCGGAAGTTAATAGCTTTATGACATCAGCGCCTCCTCTCCGTGCCTTTGTTTGGCGTCTCTGCTGACCACGCCCCCTCGCTTCTGCCACCATAAAGGCTTGGGCCGAGCGCGCCGACAGCGGAATTCCACGCTCACTTGTGTGGACAACAGGTGTACTCGCCCTGGATGATGCACTTAGAGTGCCGGTCGTCGCTTTGCACTTCGAAGCACTTTTTGCACATTTTTGTAACGCATTTTACGTCCTGAAAATGCCTTTCCCGCCTATTAATCTCCAGCAGAAGATCCCCTCTCCTGCAAGGGACCTATTCGGCAAGAAGAAAGCCAATGTTGAGAAGAGAGACTCCGGGAAGGAGAAGCAGACCTCATCGTGGTCAACAGCTAATTTAAGGAATTTGGGGCGCAAGACGCAACAGGAGAAGAGTCAAAACCCGTCGCAGAAGGAGGTGCAGGGAAAACACTCGTGGCTGACATCGACCAAACCTCAGGACTCAACTGCAGGAGTGAGGCGCTCCACCTCCGCGGACTCCGGCAGACCGCTCGCAAGCAAAGAGGACGCATCCAAGAAGGAGATCCAGTTCACGCTGAGCCTCACGCCAGAGGCCATCCTTGTCATTCAGAAACGAAATTTGGAAAAGCAGATGCTGGCGAAGCAGCAGAAATGCTGCGCGTCGGCGGATTTTCGGCACAGGCGCGTTTTCCCTTCCAAAAAAACGTCGCACGGGAGCTCCAAGGGCGCGCTGGAGACCAAAGTGGAGGATGCGGAGCAGGACATCACGGCCATTGTTAAAATATCGCTCTTGAACGACCAGCACAAGTATGACGATGTGGAGTATGAGGAGGAGGACGGAGACGTGGACGAGACGGTGATGAGGAAGTGCAAAGAGTGGCTCAAGGGGGTCGAAAGTGCCGCAGCTTTGGGAAAAGTTGACAAACTTACTGCACTACCCCACCTTAAAGGCTGCTGAGAGCTGGACTCAAGCCATGAAGTGACTCCTCTTAATTAATGTTAAATGATGCAATGAAAACTAAAGTCTTCAGGTTGTTTTTTTAATGTCCACGTGGAATGAAATGTTACCCGATGAACGTATACTTGCTATGGAACACTTCCCAGAATGACTTGAAAGAGCTGCAAGCTTATTATGCCTTTTGAATAGTTTAAATTATGAATTCAGTGACTTTTGCACATGCGGTTTATGTTTCCAGTGAAGCGCCTCCTGTGGTTTAAAGCGGGGATTTTCGATAAAGAAACCTTTTTGTGTGTAAGAGCAAATCGCTGTCCACAATTAGGTTTCATGCCCTGCTGCTAAAACCAAACTGTCCTTTATCTCCCATCAAAAAGAGGCTTCTATATTCTGATGTACAGTATTAATATTTCTACCGAGAAATTGATAGTTGGTGCCATTTTAAAAGTAAAGGGTTTTGTACGATCCACGCAGCTTCTTAAAATATGAACTTGTGCCTCTTTTTTCATGATTTATAATCACTGACTTTTGTTGGATATCAGAGAGGCTCTTTGTTGCCATTGTAGCTACCTGCGGCCATTTGGGCATTAGTGTACTAAGCCTCTTAGATTTCCTGCTAAGCAGGGTTGACCAGTGTATTACTGTAGGGGCCACGTACAGGAGCGCCATCAGGAAGTTGCCTCTAATTTTTGTATTACCAGAGTATACAATACACCTCACCACGAGACAGTGTCTTGAGACTTTGGTTTTCCTACACTGAAGTGTATGTGTACAATTCTCAGCAAGTAATGCAAATAAATGGATGTCTTGTTCAATGAATCTATGTGTTCAAATAAATAGCGAGGACTGTGTCTATGAACAATGATGGGTATTTGAAGCAGAATGCAGGCATGCTTGAAGCCAACTCTTGATTCACAGCCGCAACCGGACAAATACTGTCACTGCAAATACAAATTGCGCATCAGAAAAGAAACTTTTCTTTGTACTGTACTTGCATTGTAGCCACTGCCATATACACTCTTAAAATATGCCACATTGAGTTGTGCTGCTTGAAGATCTGGCACACCAATATTAAGTTCTTTATGGTCGTGTTTTTCATGGCTTAATACATTTCTGTGGTGTAGTCAATTGTGGACTAATGGTGGCATTTTGCTCCTAAAATTTGAGGTAGTGCATTTAAAATGTGTATCTTCTTGTGTCTGTGCAAGCACTAACATTTTTCCCCCTTACTATTGCTCTACTTTTTCCAGATTTTAATTAGTTCTTCTTGGCCCATGATCCACCAGAGTTTGTGGAAATTGTTTTATCTGTTCCATCCATCCATTATCAAGAGTTGCAGGTCAGCTCGAGCCTATCCCACGTCCCTTTGTGCGCACACATTGACATGTTGGGACCGCACTGTTAATGAAGGAAAACCCCTCTGTGGTCACAGAAATAACTTGAATGTGACAAAAATAACAATACAAATATATGAAAATCAAAGACAATGCATTTCAATTGCGGTTCAACAGAATTATTTGACTAAATACATATACAATTCAAAACTAATGACTGATTTTCATTGGTTGATTTTCATTCCATTTTAATACACTTCAAATCGCTTTTGTCAGATTCAAGTTATTTCTGTAATCACTGTGGGCTTTTCTTTCGTTAACACAGGGTTACTGTACCAGCAATTTGGTCACTCAACATTCATATCAAAGGATACGGGAAGAATTTTTCGAATAACCTAAGTAGCATCTTTTGGGATGTGAGCCCAAGTAATTAGGGCAAACCCACACAGGCACAGGGAAAACGTGCAAGTTCCACGCAGAAAGGCCAGAGCTTTGATTCAAACCCCCTAACCTTGGAACTGTGAGGCATATGACCTAAACACTAGTCACCCATGCTAAATAGTTTACATTAAAAAAAAACAGCAAATTGGTGGGTGAATGCTTTGTAACATGTCAAGAGCAACTGCCAATGCTTTCAACCAACAGTCTGATTGACAAATTTGTGCCGGCGACTGTCGAGGTTGTCACTGTTGACAAACACACAAAGTGCATGTATTGTAGCATGCAGCAGGCTGAGATCATGACTGAGTGCTCGTACCAAGACTTAACTGTCCCTACCCCCCATGATGCCCTGCTGCTGCCGATATTATCATGTGACTCGGTGACCCAAAGTTGTATAATCCTAAACCATTGTGCTGTATCAATTGGCCTTGTTTAGATTCAATGCTGTCTGCTGAGGACTTGATGTTGTGCTATTCATCCGCCTGTGTCGAGATGAAAACAACACCATTAGGCAAAGCGAGGTAACTTTATTTATATAACACGTTTCATACACAAGTCAACACACTGTGTTTCACACAACCAAAAGCACCACACCTAAAGCATTGGCTTTAACGAAACAGCTGGATATGTTCACATTCACAAATCAAAGAACAAAAGCACTTCATTAAAACTAAGAAAAGAACGTACACTGAGAACATTTAAGCACAATTACAACCAATAGATATGAGGACATTTAAAAGCAAAGGAAAGGAATACACAAAAAGACAGTGTAGTAAATTTGAGTAAAAAAAAATAAAAAATCTTAACAGACCATTATCAAAGATATATGAAAAAGGCATAGCTTTATACCTGGAATTACAAATATCTATACTTTCTGACTTCATTTCAGTGAGCAATTTTTTTTTCCATTTGTGTGTAGCTTAACGGCTAAATGCCGCGTCACCATATTTGCTTGAAAAGAAAGAAGTCCCCCCCCCCCCACACCCCCCGTGTTCCCGATGCTGTGTCATCAGTAGGTAAAAAAGTCATTGCCTTTGACCATAGTGTATAGAAGAACTGAAATTCTTGCCATTGGACACAAAATAATCATTACCCCCATCAAACTAGTGATCATTACTGAAATAGCAATACAACTGATACTAAAATTGATTTTCAATTCAAAATATCTAAGCTTTTGATACTTAAGTAAACTATCAAGATTTTTTTGTAATGAGTCAGTCTCTGTTGGTGAAAACTACTTTTTTGCCCATGCTGCTCAATCAGTCTCCAATTGACTCTTTACAATTGCATTATGGTCGAATGTAAGGTGTCATGCCCCATTTGCATGGACTAGGTGTCTTTAAATAGTCTCAGAATTAAAAAAAAAAAAAATCATCACTACCCCAACCCCTTACAGTCTCACATTTCTTCTTCCCATATGCGTTTTGGGTGTTGGATTTTTTTTTCATCTTAATGTGTTGTCATGAACTGTCAGCATGACACGTGACACCATTATTCTTCAGCTAATTGATGGTGGCATTGGAGTGTAGATAGTCGCTGTCTCTGGCTCCTCATTGATACCCAGCAGACAGTGTGTACTATTACTCTGGCAACCAGTTTGATAAATACTGTGCCTCAAACAGCTTTTGTGGACACAAACTGCTTTCGTGGAAAAAAAAAAAAAAGAAAAGCATCACCACTGGCACAAACACAGTCCTCAGAATTTAATCATCTCATTGAGGGACGCCACAAGTTTAGATAGATGAATGATCAAATGAAATTCTAAAAAAAGCGACTCCACTTGTCATTTGAATTGCATTCGTGGATACATAGCATCTCATTGTATTTTGCAGTACAGCATTTGCAGAGATGGACATGGCAAGAACATAAGGTTGGGGCATGCTGCTGCATGGGTACTCTTGGTAAGGGAAGCTTTTTGTTGCCCAAACATAATGTCTGAAAGATTGTTTTTTGTTTTTTTGTGTTTTTTTGGAGGCAGATTTCACTTCAGAGGGTTTGAGTGAAGGCAGTGGAAGTCATTACCTTTTTCTTCTTTTTTTATGTCTTTCATCCATCCACTTTCTATACCCTGTCCCACCTGACTGAGAGGCAGGGCGCACTCCGTACTGGTTGCCAGTCAATCGCTGCGCACAATCAACTACTGTACTTCCAATCACAATCACATCTAGCGTCTTCAAATAGCCTATCATAAACACATGTGGGGGGAAGCCGGAGTACCTGGAGAAAGTCCACCACCCAAGCACAGTTCCAACAATAAACATACATATTGCATCTACAGTACAAGTTCAGTCTATACCTTTCTTCAGCGATGAAGTGCCTGGTATTGAACGTCAGTGCACTCTCTTAATTTGTCCTGCAACGCCACCGTGTGGCATACCAGTGCATGCATTTGCCTCAAATATGCTGGCCCTTATTACTGTATGCCGAAAAAAAGTCAATTGACTTAATATTCGTTGCACAATGGAGACGGGAGAAAAGCCAAACAAAACAATAACACCAAACAGTTGACAGACATTGTGACATTTTGTAACATTATAGTTGAGCTTTAAATATTTTTTTTAGCAAACAATTAATACAGTATCATGCAAAAGTTAACATTTGAGCAAACAATTAATACATTCATTCATTCATTCATTCATTTTCCGAACCGCTTGATCCTCACCAGGGTCGCGGGGGGTGCTGGAGCCTATCCCAGCCGTCTTCGGGCAGTAGGCGGGGGACACCCTGAATTGGTTGCCAGCCAACCGCAGGGCACACAGAGACGAACAACCATCCACGCTCACATTCACACCTAGGGACAATTTAGAGTGTTCAATCAGCCTACCATGCATGTTTTTGGAATGTGGGAGGAAACCGGAGTACCCGGAGAAAACCCACGCAGGCCCGGGGAGAACATGCAAACTCCACACAGGGAGGCCGGAGCTGGATTCGAACCCGGCACCTCTGCACTGTGAAGTCGACGTGCTAACCACTGGACTACCGGGCCGCCCCACAATTAATACAGTATCATGCAAAAGTTAACATTTGTTATTTTAAACAACCAATGCCATAAATGTTCCCTAAATGTATATTTAAGTCTTTTGATCAAAGAATGTAATTGGACAACACAATAATTGGCTAGCCTTACACTAATAATAATAATAATAATAATAATAATAATAATAATAATAATAATAATGATAGTGTCGAGAATCTCATTAATTCTGGCCTTTACACTGTTTGTCAAAATTTCAGGAAAAGAAAATCTAAATAACAGATTTTTCAATTCAAACTACGTAGTGGATCTTTTAACAGTCTTCATTTTTTGTTTTTTGTTTTTGTTTTTCTATTTTCTTGTGTCACTTGCATTTATACAATACCCATCCATCCAACTCAAAATGCTGAATGGTATGGGCCCCAACTGTAAAGTCTTTTTTTTCTTCCAAGCCTCACATCAACAGTAAGTTGTAGGACAGCGCTGCTCTAAATTGAATGTGCCCTTATTTGATGACTATCTTTACTATAATTTGCTGGGTTTAGTTTTTTTTTTCTATAGAAATTGATTGGGAGCAAACCTAAGTTAAAATGATTATTAGTGATTACCGCGTTGAATACCATCTTAAAATGTTACAATGACTGAATTTCATGTTACTCAAATATTTCTGCTACCTCAAGTGTCAAAATGGTTAATTCATAGAAGTTTTATTTTTAGTCACATTGTCCATCCATATTTTATTTTTTATCCATCCATCCGTCCTCATGGGTGTGCAAGAGCCTATCCTGGCTGACTTTGGGCAAGAGATGAGTTACACCCTGAACTGGATGCCAGACATTCACAGTCATTGTGAATCAAAAAAGATCATCTTAATAAATTGTAAAAAAAAAATGCCTGTGGTGTCTTTAAATAACCAAATCCGGGAAAACGTCAGATGAGCCAAACCACCAGAAAAAAAAGCAGCACAACTCACAGTGCATGAGTGTATTTAGGTCACTTAACTTCCCGACTGATGAGCCAGACTTATTGCCTCCCTCAGTGACACTTTCACTGGGCTCAAATACACAAAACTCCAAATCAAAGCGCATCTGTTCTGACTGTGATGCTGACACTTTCCCGTTTAAGTCCTCAAGTGGAATGAATATTCATGAACACAATTACAGCAGTTCCATCGAAAACTTTAAAAGACAAATGATTCCATGAACCCGCTTTAACTTTAGTTAGAGGCCAAACATAGTTTTTTGAATGATATTTGAGCTTCCTCGTAAACGACTCTGCTGGGATTGACTTTGATTTTGACTCTCTTGTTGCAGCTCTGACAAGGTGCGAAGAGAGCAATAAGCTTCAGAGAGGGTCCGCTTTGGGGGCGGGGAGGGGTCAAACATGAGAGAGATCCTGTCTTATCTATCCCTCCTGTAAAAGTAAGACTTCTTTACAGAGGATGTAATTGTCCTCTCTAATGACTTGCACTTGGGGGGAGGAGACAAAGAGAATGCCATAAAGAACTTTAGA
This sequence comes from Hippocampus comes, assembly GCF_001891065.2. Lineage (NCBI taxonomy): Eukaryota > Metazoa > Chordata > Actinopteri > Syngnathiformes > Syngnathidae > Hippocampus > Hippocampus comes. The sequence continues at coordinate 2,156,356 of NW_017805277.1, forward strand.
GGCCTTTCAGTATGAAAACCTTTGCCTTCAACTGCTCAGCAAATGAAACTGGCCGTTGTTTCCTCGCCTCAGATGGAGAGGCTCCGTCACACAGACGGACACTGAAGTGAAGCAGGACCAAACAAGACGAAGGCAAGGACACCTGTGGAGGCCTAATTGGTCCTCGCTACCATTAATGGCTTCCTGTGGCTGCGTGTTTACTTCTCATTTGTTTTGTGTGCTCTGTTTCCCAGCCGCTGACCCGAGGGAGACTCGTTTTAAATCTCAGTTTCCCACCACCGTCTGATTCTCTGTCTTCTGTCTGTCCTCTGACTGATTGTCTGCTATCGTTGGATAGCAATTATACGTTTGCATCGGTTGGCGCATGCCACTTATTTGGGTCATCAACATTGACAAGTAGGACCAGATGAGACCAAGGTCTAATCGACTATGGCGACCTGGCCCAGCGGTCAGGAGCATACATCTCACAAAACACAGTACAGTATATCACAAATACTAACAAAACAAGTACAATTAATAACAAAGGCACTGTCACAAAGGATCTCTGTTGTCGTTGTGTTGTTGTTTCAGCTCTGTTTGCCGAGTGTTTCAAGAGGAACAAGCGGCACAGCTAATCGCTCTTTTCACTCAGTTCAGTCAGAACACGAAGAACCGTAAAGCTGAAGATGTCACATGACCGTAGGGTGGAGCGGCTTGTGTGGCCTTCTAAACCAGGGTCAGCTTGTATGAACGCCTGCCTGCCTACCCTCCGAAAGGTATTCAGGCCAAAATTCACATACAGATCATAATGATGCGTCAGCTGAATGCAACCAGTTAAGAAACGCAAAGCACAGTGGCAAACAGTCCAAGGACTGAGGACCTTTGTGGAAGCCCTCATATAGAAAACATCATCAAATGCCAGCGGGTACTGAGGAAGAGGCGGGATTTATTGTGAGAAAGGAAGCGTCATTTTGCGCTGATATTTTGGATCATTTTTTTATATAACGTGTGCTTTGAATGAAATGAGTGACATCACAGATATGCCTGGCACGACTCACTTTGTAACATTCTTGTCACACAACGTTATATTTCTTCCTTTCACGTGTTCTTCGCTGAAGGGTTGCTTTCACATTTCATTCAATTGTTTTGATCCAGTTTAGCATTAAAATCACCTTTCTTATTATGCTCATGTTTCTCCCTGTGTATTTTCCCCTCATTATAGCACTGTTATACAGTACCTCTATTTAAAATCACCTCCAATACTTTAGAACTTGAGCTCCAAAACCAGTTGACGCAGCGAGGACATCTGAAAACACATCGTGATGTAGATAGAGCACATTCATAGATGCTTCAAATGTAACCATGACCCATCCACATTACTGATAAGCCAGCAGCAGAAAATCAGGGGGGAAAACTGAGCAACAAATAGTTGGACGACATTCGTCATTTATGTTGCCGTGTGTTTTTTGTGGATTTTTTGCAGAAGTTCAGTGAATTGGATGGTGCTGAAGAAAACATCAGAATCACCACTGAACCTCCATGTCGATGCTTGCAAGAATCAGAAGAAAAGATTTCATTCAAGGTAAATTACACTTCACGGTGGATTGGGTGTGCCCGGAGCAAAAGTATTCTTTCCACAGCAATTATTGTTGAACCTTTGACGCCACTATTTGACAATAAAATGCAATGAAGTGAAGTCAAGATTTAATTTGCCTTTTGGTGAAGCTATATAGTTAAGTGTGGAGTTTGATGTTCGGAAGATACAGCCAGGGCTCGCGATGAGCATACAGCATGACTATGGAAGGCATGTAACCAACAGGTCCTACCCGCCAGCACCTCACGGTCTGTGTTTGCGCTGACTTTAAGAGCAAACACAGTCTCCAGTGGATGCTTGTTTGGCGTGGACTCTCCTGAAGGAGAGATCTGATTACTCACATAGAAGTGAGATGGCCAAACACCATCCTGACCCCCCGTCCTTTTCTGGAAATTCACCTCTTCGGAAACTTTGACAAACATCATCGTGGGAAGAAAAGTGTTGTGATTATATGCACCACAAAATTAGCATGGTTATTGGGCTGGTGGTTTCACATCATCCAAGCGCTGCATGTTGTAAAAAAAGAGAAAAAATCTAATCTGTTTAAGCGGTATTGGGATCGTCATTGAAGTAATCCCACTGCTATGACAAATCTTTTGTGGCAAAAAAATAAAATCCAGTCGATGCAGAGGAATTTCTACTGACTAATTCATTAATGAAAGAATATGATCCAAGGACAGTTGCTATTCGCTAAAAGAGGCTCGAGTCAAAATTTGTTTTGGATGCAGAGAACACGATAGTTAAAGCTTACATTAACACTAACTAACAGTACGTGCACGGCGTGACGTTGGGATCGAGGCCCCCGCTGTGGGAACCACACTGGCTCCGGGACAATCAGGAGCTTGCTCAGAAAGCGAGTGAGGTCTTGAAGCTGACAAGTCTTCCAGCGGTGTGAAATCCCACCACTGTACAGACAAACGACGAGACAGCAGCTCCCGGTGCTCCACCTCAGCCCTCCCATGCAAGTACATTCCCCACATGCTCGAGAAATACCCAAAAATAAAAGCAATTAGAGCACAAGCCAAAACATGTCGACAACTGCCATCTTGGATATGTTTTTAATTCCATTCATCCAATCAATCTTTCGCAAGGCTTATTTATAAACGTCGTTATTTGCAGCAAATGATTCATTCAAATCTAGACACGGTCATTTGCTGTGTTTGTGGCCATCTCGTCATCATCTCTTCAGCATGTTGAATTTCACAAAACCTGCATCACTGGCCTGCAAAATTAGATTGACCAGAACATACACAGTACACACTACTTTACTACTACTTTACTGCATATTCCTAAAATTGCCACTAGCAGTGTAATATGTATACTTGACAAATGGGTTTGGTTTCTTGAGATTTTATTTGTTTTATTTAACCACCACACCTCCACTCTGGTATATGTCAGCCTATACAGTAAAATAACAGAGAATAATATAGTTTGTTTATTCACTAGTAGAATTTGAATGATTCCCAACCAGGGGTACAAGATGACATTGTTAGGGCATCCATTTTTACAGTGCTTGTGAATGGAGCACTGAGTGATCATTGATCCAACCCCATCAAGGTCATCTATGAGCCATCACACAATATTAGTGGCACTAGTTGAAGACTTGCGCTTGCAAATGCCTTTTAACGCACTTTCCTCAAATTTTACGCATGAGCTCGTGGGATGAAGTTGCTACCGGTACTGCATTCAGACAATTTTTTTTGATACTCTTGTGTTGGATCTACTCACATTGTACGTACCTAATGAAGTGGCCACATGATTGTTTGAGATTCAGGTCCAGTGCAGATGGGGTTTGTATAAATCTGTGAGCTGCTTCACAGTCCTGTGAGTAAACGCTGCCTTGCTCGGAAGTCTACTTAGGAGCCAGTTTGCACCCATCAGACAAAGTGTGCTGTCACCCGAGTGTCCGGTGTTATCGGGTGTGAGTTGCACCACACGAAGGCTTCTCTTGAGAAGTCGCACACCATTAGGAATATATTAACAAGTTGGCATTTTGTGTACACGTTGGCACATCACAGCGGTAGGCGATAGACAACCAGGTGATGAGGATGTTTTTACATGTTTTGAAATGTTTTATTGCTTTCACTCTGTCATTATCCATTGGCAATGTGGATTAGCTCACAGGTGTCTTCACGTGAGGGTTCAGCACAGCAGATATTTGGTGACAACCTAGAATAGGATGAAATTATGCCATTATTTCCCAAAGTTAGTGTCAAAGTCACCCTGGCAGTTCTCAGGAGCCTGCAACCTCTGTACCCTTCCTATTTGAACGATTATTACACAGTACAGTAATTACACATTTTTACAATTTATTTTGGGTTTTGTTTTTTTTTTGGGTGATTGGCACTGCAATGAACTTTTCTAGGTTTGTTTTGCACTGATACCGAATCCGCTGTTGTTTTTCCTTCAACATATCAGGTTTCCATGATGCAATAGTAATAGTATATAATGCAATAATCTATTTAGTAATATTTATGAATTGAAGATTAGGTCAGCAACTGTTGGATTTTTTTCTGAAAAGTACTCTATAGTAATAAATTACAACGTGTAGTGGAATCTGTATTGTGTAAACTTTCATTGGTCTAACTTAACAAAAAAATGAAAATATCTCAAAAACGAAAAGCCCAAGGAAAAAAAAAGATTTTTAAAAAAATCAACATCAAAAATACATTTTGAGACGCATAAAGCTATCTCATTAAAATTTGCTGTTGTAGTCATCTTTACAGATATGCATGAACAGAGAACATTTTGACGACCCTGTCATCTTTACAAAACCAATACAAGACAAAATGTTTTCAAAGTACACAGAAAAAAGACGTTTTGACTGAATCGTCACTGCGCCCCTGTACTCTGAGGCAAGGCATCGATCTCTGATGGCGAATCAAAGATGACATAGACATTCTGCTGTGTAAAAACATTGACTTGGGTGGCTCTGTTTGACATTTTCATATAATGTCAGGAGCTTGGGGAAAGTGAAGAAAGTGCAAACACTGATGGTGAGGTAAAGCTACGGTACTGAGACAAGCATGCACGCGCACACACACACACACACACACACACACACACACACACACACACACACACACACACACACACACACACACACACGCACTCACCCAGGCATGCAGGAGTCATCTTTCTCTCACCTCTGTGCCAATATGGGCCAGGAGAGGATGAGCCCGTCTAGAGTTAGGAGCACAAATATTGGTCAGATGAGCCTGAGCCAAGACCAGCCACTCAACTCAGCTCAGCTCTTCGGTGACAGGGCAAATCCGCCATGGCCACAGAAGTCCATCACCCTCTTCTTGTGAAACACATTCATCTATGATCTTTGACCTTAGTTTTTGTTATCATTCTCACAAATAAAGCATTTGCATTCAGTTATAATTTCTTAAGACAATCACATTTTGTTACAGCACTTCACATAACACTGAATCAGTGCTTAATACAACTATACCCTGTATTTTTTTAATGTAAATACTCCTGTTATATCACTTTTTTGGGGTTTAGACTTTCAAATTAAGATTTAGATTTCATCATTTATTTTTATGTTTTGAAAATTGAGATCAGTGGTGACCAGTTTAAGCACCCTTACAAAACGTTGTTCTCACTAGCACAAAAAGGTAATATTGGGAACAAGGACACATTTATAATTAAAAGATATTGGGAACAAGAAGGACACATTTATAATTAAAAGAAGAAGAAAAAAAAACACCTCTTGCATTGTATTCTCTGTCTTCTGTCAAAAATGTTCTGTCCTCTTCATGATAACAACCGTTTTGATTGCCACTGTCAGATATTAACTGAACAAAATTATTAACATTGTTGGAATTTTTCACCTTTTTGTTAAAAATACCACCTGACTGCCACAGACCTGAAAGAAACGTAATTTTTAATTAGCTCAAAATCAGCACGAGTAAAAACAAACAGCATGTAACAATTTGTGTTTAATGGTTTCACATTCTCTCTTTCCATAGAGGGATACTCAAGGTAGATGAAAACGTTATTCATTAACAGAGCAAATGTCATCTGTATTATTGTACACCTGTGATCCAAGACACCCATTTTAAATAAAAATCCAATTGCATACCACGAAATAAAAATATCACAGAAAGTATGTATACTAAAATTATTGCGACCTTATCTCCACCAATTCACATATTAACTTGCTCAGTGTGAAATCTGGGCCTGTTTCATTGAGCACAAAGCTGATATACTTGCAGGATGACTTATTTTGTGGGATGAAGGCTGACAGGGTTGTACTTTCAGCCATAAATATTTAATAGTTCTGCCAGTCATTCCACATTGCCGGCAAAGATAGATGAGCAAGCATAAACAATATTTTCAAATGATAAATAATAATTTCCTGACAAATGGTTGGCTTGAAATCAGGAATCTAACTAAGAAATACTAACAATACATAATACATGAATGTAGAATTTCAGAAACTGGGTATTTGTTCCTAAAAAGTGTACCGCTCCTTTAAGATGCAACCAAAAGAAAGGATGACTGACTGCAGACTTGAAAGGTATTTTTTTTTTTTTTTTACTTGCACCTGTATTGTCCTGTGTGGGGCCATATAGCACCATACAGACCAATAACGTTAATTCACAGTGCTGCAGCCCCACACAGGATGTGGCCTATAGTGTGACACTTAGCGCTGTCCGGGGTGTTGGAGGAGGAGAGCAAGGCGCCAAATGGAACACTGGGACTGTGGGAAATGACACTGGCTATTACACCTCTGACTTTTACATCTCACTTACCTCAGCTCCTGTACCAAAAAAAAAGGTGGGGGTACTTTTTTTTCAAGCATATAATATTCATTGAGTAGGAAATGATAAATACATCCAATGTGCCACCCACAGATGAAAGTGCCCACATTTGTAAATGCACAGCCAAACCTGATGAGGAACTTCCAAAACAAGATATTGAGTAGGTCATTTTGTTAGTAATGCACTTTTAAAGCCTAATTTACCTGAAAGGGTTGAAGAAAATATGTTTTATATGTCCGAGCGTCATGGTGTTTTCCCAAAGGTTAGTGACCTGCATGAAATTCACCGATGGATGGATAATTTGACCCATTTAAATATAGAATCTTGTGTAACCTTTAGAACAACCGAGGAGACACTGAAGAAGTCTTTTAACTGCCTCTTAAACTGACCTGGTTTGTTTTTCTCTGCTTGCTGTGAACTCGCGTCCAGACTTTTGGACGTGGAGACAGACTCTCATTGCTGGTTGCAGCAGGAACGAGGCATCCAAGATTTGGTTAGTAACACAAACCAGCCACAACACAACACCGCAGAGCTACGGAAGCTAGCACGCGGCTGTTACTCGCTTCAGCCTTTAATGTTTGTTTTTGTTTTGTTGCGTAGCTGTGGAAACGGGTTATCCAAAATGGAATTAGCAATAGTCACTCACCTCTCCTATTGAAATGCTCTGCAGTACTTCAAGGTAAACAGCCACAATAGTTACCTGTGAGGTACATAGAAACTAATTAACATGTGAAATGTGGTGTGAAACACCTGTTACATTATGCATTTAAGAATAGTGTCAGCAAACTCATGTGGAGTCCCAGACTGTATTACTTGAAATGCACTCTAAAATGTTATATCCTCTCCTTTTGAAATCTAGGCAGCAGATGAAACTAAATAAACCTATACAGTTACACAGATCACAAAAAAGGTTTGTACACTAGAAACCTGAAGAGTATTGTTTTTATTTATTTATTTATTATTATTATTTTTTTAATATAATTATTTTAGGAATGCAAGGCCAACATTTTTTGTCATCTCCATTGCTTGTTTTTATGATCACATTTCACTGCTAAAACTCTCAACTAATTTTTTACTCATTTGTGAATAGTATTCTTGAAACTAGTTCATCTCTAAACAATTGCACGTGTAAGATTTCACATTTCATGTTGTAGCTTCTAAATTAATCTGCAGTCACCCTTGCAAGCAAGTTTTTTTTCAGACATGAATTATAACTGGTAATTATTAAGTCAAGTCAAAGAAATCGACCTGAATTAAATTTGATACTTTGTTCTTGTTTTAAGATTTATGAATTTGTATACATCGTAAATGTTTTAAATTAAATTAGTTAAACCCAATATAACATGACTGTCACAGAATACAATTGTGTGAGGTAAAGTGGTATATTTTTTCAGTGAAATTTGACAAATTTTAATTCCTCCTCTGAAATTTAGAGGGAAAACAATGGAATAAAATGTAAATCGGGCAGTCGGGCTTGTACAGGTGAGCTTTGATCTAAGTGTCAATATTTACTAGTTCTTGTAATCAAGTGGGCCAAGCTGCTTCATTCAAGACTGTGGGTTCCTGTGGATTCAATGGACTCATTGCAGCGAATCGGTGCCAAGCCGCCAAAGATCAAAGTAAGGACGAGCCAACCAGCTTTGTTCCAAGCAGCCATCCTGACATGTACCTTCTCCCTGGTCTATATATTTGACCTTCTCATCCCGGAGAGAGCTCCCGGAGTGCCTAAAGAAAGAGAGAGTGGGTTGTTTTTGTTTTTTTTTAGTTTCATTGATAAATATCGTTGTGGGAATTAGGCTGCAACCGCCACACCTTTACTCAGACCCGCAGCGGTTGGAAAGGATGTCCATAGCGGGGGTGAGCGAGAGTCCGGGGAAGGCCGGCCAGTACCGGGTGGATCACCTCCTGAACGCCGTGCAAAGTGAGCTACAGGCCGGCAGCGAGAAGGGCGACCCCACGGAGAGGGAGCTGAAGCTATCTTTGGATGACAGCGAACTTTGGGGCAAATTTAAGGATCTCACTAACGAGATGATAGTGACAAAAAACGGCAGGTGAGCCTATTGCATTACACCGGGTGTAATTTAGACATTTCAACTCGAAATTAAGCTTCCGGTTGTTCTCTTGAAGGCGCATGTTCCCCGTGATGAAAGTCAACGTGTCCGGACTGGACCCGAACGCCATGTACTCCTTCTTGTTGGACTTTGTATCTGCGGACAACCACAGGTGGAAGTACGTGAGCGGGGAGTGGGTCCCCGGGGGGAAGCCCGAACCTCAGACTCCGAGCTGTGTCTACATCCACCCGGACTCACCAAACTTCGGCGCACACTGGATGAAAGCCCCCGTCTCTTTCAGCAAAGTCAAACTCACCAATAAACTCAACGGGGGAGGTCAGGTAGGAACATAACTTTGGATTTTCTACACTCTGTCGCTTGCATTCGAACAATTTACGACCGTCACTGTATTTTTTTGATAGATCATGTTAAACTCCTTACACAAGTATGAGCCGCGAATCCACATCGTGCGTGTTGGAGGCCCGCGCAGGATGGTTACCAGTCATTCCTTCCCAGAGACACAATTTATTGCAGTGACGGCCTATCAAAATGAAGAGGTTAGCGAAATATAATTTTACATGCAAGATAAATCATAAATTGTATGTGCGTGTGCGGTTGTGCGTGATTACGCGCAGCATTTACGCACTTTGTTTCTTCTGCGTTGCACGTACTTTGCAAGTAATTTAAACATGATCTATTATTCATTGTTGTATTTTAGATAACCGCTTTGAAAATAAAACACAACCCCTTTGCCAAGGCGTTCCTGGATGCAAAGGAAAGGTAAGAACGTTTCAAAATAAGATTTAAACCTTTGTTGGACTCTTACTCAAATACTTGCTAATCCCATACTCCGGACGATTTTTTGCAGTCTTTATTTTTACTAACTAATGTTTTCAAAATGCGTAATCGTACTCATTGCATTTATAACAGTGACACATCAGTATATTTTACATTCATTTTAGGATGTCTTTGTAATATTACCTTGTCTTTTAATGTTATTATTGTTGCTATTAACGTCTTTAGCGGGGATAAATATTGTCCTATAGTGAAATGCGTGGCAGCCTGACCTCAGTCAGCAAGGAACCATCCTTGCCTTTTATTCATAGTTTAACAGACATTAAAGTTTAAACACCTTTTTTTAATTCCTCCAGATGTGATGACAAAGATATCAAAGACGAAACAGTTGAACACCAGCAGTCAACGTATTCACCGTGTAAGTGTCTTAATTCCTTTAAATGTGTTCAAAACTATTTAAATTATATAGACATTGCCGATGGCTGTTTTTGTGTCACTCCCAACCTGTGTCTTCCTTCTTGGAGCCAGTAGGCGGTTGGTTTCTACCTGCTTCAGGCTCCCTCTGCCCTCCTGCGGCTGCAAGTCCTCACAGTCAATTTGGAAGCCCCATCTCTCTCTCGCCATCCCACGGTCGTGAGCGCTACTCCACGCTCAGGACCCACCGCTCGGCGCCCTACAGCACCTCTTCTTACAACCATCGGACTAACTCGCCCAGTGAGTGCCCTTCTAAGTTCGCCCTCGCTTTCATACCAAACACATCGTCTCTGACTCTTAACAAGCGAAACAAACGTTACCGGTTGAGCCATGGTCTGCATTCCACTTGCTTTTGTACGAGTGGAGCCCCAAAGTTGTAAACTGTTGGTCCTTCAGACAAGGAATGTTTATACCTTCATTTGACGGGGTAAAGGCGGAGAAGGTCATGTCTCAGAAGCTTAGCTGGAGTGACTGCCTGCTTTGCAGCAATAATAGTTGCATTAAAACCACTGTAAAACCTTTCTGCTTCTATATTGCAGCAGGTTACACAGAGAACCCCTCTGCATGTCTGTCAATGCTGTCAAGTCAAGACAACTGGTGCGGTCTCCAGATTCCAACGCACTCCAGCATGATGTCCATGACCCACAATCCAACCACTGCTACCAACTCCAGGTCAGTTCTTTATTAATATTCTTGATTTGGAAAAAATAACACATATGTGTGGTCACATTTATGGAGACATGACATTTACACTCGTGCAATTTTATTTGCTAAGCCTTATCAAATCAATCAAAAAAGATCAGTTACCATTCTGTGAACACTACAGATTTATTGATGTGGTTGTAATTTGTGTACATACTGAGTTTATTTCTTCTATTTTGTCTCTGAAGCCAGCTTTACAAAAATACAAAAGTTGCCAAATTTTCCACAAGAAGTTAAATAATTTTATGGGAATGTAAAGCAATAAACGTGCATGCTGTTTAGGGCATAACTTCTCATTTAAAGGTAGGTTTTTAATATCGCTGTTAAAATCACCAATTTCAATGCGAAATTTCTTCCCTACATTTTGTGTAACATTTATTATAGTTATAATATTTATATTATTGTTATTTGTCACTGAATGATATTGCTTAAAGTACAATTAACATATAAGTCAGTCAAAAATGTATTTATATTTTTGTCTGGAATGGATATTTGCCTTTGCCAAAACAAAACATTCGATATTATCTGCAAAATTTCCATTCAAATTCTTTCTAAGCAACCTGTCTTGTGCGTCCATGTCTTGATAAAGTCAGTACAGCAGCCTTTGGTCGATGAACAACACACCGCTGACCCCAGTCTCCCCGGTGTCTCACCATTCGGCTGGGATGAACAACAACAACCTGAGCTCCCAGTTTCTGAGAGGGTCCGGCAGTCACTATCCCCATCTGGCGCACTCGGTACCAGCGCCCTCATCTGGCTCACCCATGTATGACAGCGGTAGCACAGAGGGGCACGACTCAGCTCAGTATGATTCCTCTCTGCAGCGGCATTCTCCAGCCTGGACTGCTGTTACGCTCCCGTCCATGTGATGGATCAGATAGAGTGCAATTTAATGCTTTCTTTTCTAAAATACAAGACTCTTTTGAAATGCCATTTCCCAGGCTCAAGGAAATGAATTTGAGATCTTCAAATGCTGACATCTGATATTGTGTTTGTTACTAAGAGGAAGCAGCAGGTGAGGTTCTGTGCTTTTAAACTGAAAGGAAGATCTCTTGGCTTTCTGCAGTTTATGTACTGTATTTATGATCATTAGATCCTTCACTGAACATACATGAATGTGTATCGTATTGGAAGCACAATTCTAGCTTTAATGCGCTTATATTAAGTGCAAGTCCATGATAAAGTGATGATTGGTAGCTTTTTTTTTACAGGTTTCAAAAATCGTTTATAGCGCAAATGAGAAAACGACTATTCCATACCTCATGCAGCTTGACGTAAATAGTCTCCTACTAAAAAAAAACGGAAATTTTTAAAAATTTCAAAATTCAAGGAAAACGTCATCCAATGTCATTGACTGCACAGTAAAAAAAGATTTTGGAGAGTGGTAACTATAACTCATGAAAATCATGTGAAATGCACCTGATTATTTTAGGCCATAAATGAATTATAAAATAAAGGGAAACTTGTACATACACTATTTTATATCAGTCATAAACATCATCGAGAAAATTTTAGTAAAATATACCCACACTTAAAAAAAAAAAACAACTAAAAAAAGCTACTCAATAAGTATACACTGTTAAAAAACAAACAAAAAAAAAACCCCAAAACAACCTATAGAATATACCCAAAAATGTATCGTAACAATTTGCAGCCAATTTAATTGGGGAAAAGTAAATAATAGATTTTGGGTCCATGAATGAAGTTGTTTACCTCGCCTGGCTACATTTGTAAATTACCGATAACTACAATATAATCACGCAACAGCCTGTCAATGCCACATGGCTCAGGTGGCAGACCTGCCAACACGCAACTCAAAGGTTGTGTGTTCACTCATCACCTTGTGACCCTGAACAAGGCTGTTCTGGCTGTTGCTCTTCATGGCATGCCCGTGCAAGTGTGTGCGGTAACTGGTCAATCGCGGGAAGTTGTTTGATCGAAAAGTAGATCTTCGGCCGAAAAAGGTTGGGCACCCCTGCTCTAAATTGTTCCTCTGTGTGATTGTGAGCGCAATGTGCGCCCTGCGATTGGCTGGCAAACTGGTCAGGGTGCACACCGCCTAATGCCTGAAGACAACCGGAGTAGGCCCCAGCACACCTGCGACCCTCGTGAGGAAAAGCGGTTCAGATAATGGGGGTGAGTGATGTGGAATTAATTGGTCATGAAAATCATTTTGGACACTTCATTAGCTCTGCACAGTTACAATGCAGTGGTGTTAAACTGCACTGCATCATACTGAGAGACATCTCTAATATTTTGGTCACACAAGAGGTTGAAAGTATTAAAGTAACATCTGTTTGTATAATGCACTGCAATTTTACACTACATCTTTAATAACCCCTTCTGACAGTGTCGATCAAAATGGAGAAGTTATCATTTTGAAAAAATGAATTGTTAACACTGCACATTGTTAACACTGCTTTTGTGCAGGACTGTACATAACCAAACGACCCACTTATATTGAGTATATTGCATGACATCAGCATCAATAAGCATCAAAAGAGGGCTTGCACAAGGTGCCATTATAGGACCCCCACTGCATGCTGGTGCACATTCCATTCAAGGAGTAAATTTGGTTTTGAATCTTTAATTGCTTTTGCTTTATATTACCGATCCACGTACGCTGTGGCATGTTTTGAAACCCTGTTGAGAAAAATCTACTTACTGCTCAAGTGGAGAATTTAATTCGCACATATTTGAACATACAGGCAGCTAGACTCTCAAAGTGTGCGCGTTAAGTCCAAGTGAGAGACTAAAGCTATGGGAGGTAAATCAAGGCCCACCTACAGGAGGTAGAGTCCATTCATAGTCGAAGGTCAGCGCTTAAGGACATCATAACATCCTCCTGCGTCTCACACATGCACAATGACATAAGCAGACAGTCGATTTTTTTTTGTGGGGAGCATCTCAACCCTACCTGAAATATTTATTATATATGTATGCTTCCATATTATGCAGCGAGTGCTGTCACGGTTCGAAACAAGTGCAACTTCCGTGTTTTGATATTTGTCTTAAATTCTTTTGATTTTTCTTTCATCTATAAATGATTTGCAAAGGATAAACAAAGGGATCATGAGTCCTTTGTGACCATAATCATATTTAGTGCAAGAAGCAAGGAAAGAAAAAGATGGGTCATTCATCATGTTTTTGAAAAAAAAAAGCATGTAAAAAACACGAAGGCAGGGTATTTCTCTAAATCTAATAATCCCATTATGATCACAATGAAAAAAGCCTCTCTGCCAAAGCAGGCAGCATTGACGCAAGCGTGTGTTGACGTCAGCAGCTGCAGTGGAAGGGGGAGGGAGGGAACAAGAGAGAGGAAAGAAAAAGAGAGAGAGAGAGAGAGAGAGAGAGAGAGAGAGAGAGAGAGAGAGAGGTGTTTGCATGGAGAAAATACCACTAAACACCAGCATCAGCGAATGCCAGCCTTCACAATTAAAGAGTATATGCAAAGAAATAAGACCAATTAAATTTGTTATTAGAAATAATAAAACACAAAGTCTTCCTGAGCTCAAATGTGCAGCTTTGGTCGTTACACTGTAAATGTAAACCAGATGTGAGGAAAGGAATATGATCTAGTGACCCTCATGGTGTGTTCATGAATAAATCAGGATGTGGGAGAATTGAGAGAGGGTGGGAGAGAAAGAGAGGAGAGGAAATGTGCGTGTGTGTGCGCGCGCGCTCAACTAGTGGCACCCATCTGTGACTTTTTTTGGAAAGGAGAGACAATGTGTGATATTTGGTTATCACTCCCTGTGTTTTAACCAATTGGAACAGCCAGGCGTGCACGGAAACCCTCCTGAGATGTTATTATTAGTTTGTTAATCATTTGTATTCCCAGGTTTTCAAATCTGATCCTTTATACGGGTTATTTTGATTTTACGCCTCGACACGACACATGCACTTTAATATATTCATTACTGTACTGGTTTGTGTTGTTGCTGTGTCGCCGGCAAGTAAAAGAAAAGGTTATTCCTAGATGGTCCTCATTTTACAATGCGTATTGGGTCCATTTGTGTCACTGTCACGCGTGGATTAGGAGGTTCTTCGTCGATCACGAAGCTTCGTGGGATTTATGGATTTAAGAGAAGGTAAAGTACCCTCGCGCACTCCACACCATGAGTGAACTAATTTTACGCACAAGTGCCCACCTAGACAGACGTGACAGTTAGAATAGACACGAAATGCATGTTTCGTGAATGGTCCTTTTGAATTGAGCGAACACTCTTTCATCGGGATATCCAAGAGTTCCCGCGATGTCCTCTGTGCGTCATCCACGCCTGATTAGATAGGTCGTCTGACGTCGCCGTGAGCCATTCGCTCAAAACTAAATAAAGCCTCGCAACGGTTTCCCTTGGGAAACGATAGTTTTCGAAGCGAGGGTCGGGCACCAGTGAAGAAACCCAATTTTTTGCGGCTCACCTACATGGAGGAACAAGTCACCAACCTCGTGCGTAAATTCACATTTGAGCAAGTCCCACATTGTAATCCGCCGCACACGTGAGTGACAAATCGCTTCATATTTTTCGCCCGGCCACACGCCGAACCAGATCGCGACAAAGTGACCAGGCTGCCTCTTTCAAGGACGATGCACGCACGCGTCTGAATGAACGTCTCTGGTGGTGTTCGTCACCCCTCTTATCACCCCACGCAGACTGTTCCACGTGTTGTGTATCCCGCCGGTTGACAAAGGCGCCCCAAGTTGTCCGACACATCGGCCGGGGATTCTGTCCGGTCCCACAAATGTCGAAGAAACGGAAAAGTCTTGACGATCTGGGATTCGAGGAGTCTCCCCTGGAAGGATGCAGTGACCAAGGTAAGGAAGACAATTTCTCCATGCAAGCATTGTTCACTCATATTAGAGGAGTGAACCCGACCATTTAATCATCCCTTTTGCTATTTTTTAATCTCAATCTTGTGTGCTGCTGTGGATTATTTTCGATAATCTCTTATCTGCCAAGTCACATTTGATGTGTCTTTATGTTCGGAGTATTGGAGACTTGAACAGTGTGTGGATGCATAAACACAAACATACTGTACACGCGTGTGGTGGAGAAGTGGTGAGAAGGAAGTTTGTTAGTGTACTTAAGTTGGTTTTTCAACAATCTATACATTACTTAATTTTTTTTATTTTTAGGGGGCCCAGTTTTACGCCCTACATTTGAAACATGCAAAAAAAACCTGCACATACTCCTTATAGACATGAATACCTATGAAATGAAGAGAACATGTGTTTTCGGCGATCCAGTATAACCTGTTTTGACCTTCGACGTTTGATAAACTTATTTCACAAATATTTCGCCACGTTCAAATCTTTAAATCTCGACAAATAGTTTCCCAGTTCACTTGTTTGACTGCTGGGTGCAAGAAGCTCCCCGCTTGACAATAACCTCCATTCTCCATGTTTGTGCCCTGGAGGCATGTAATTTCCTCACAATACTAGCACACAATGCTGAATGGGGAGGGGACCTCAGATTGGCTCCCCAACACTTGATGTCACGAGTCATCTCTGTACAGGCCAGACAGAAATTTTACATCAGTGCGTGTGCAACTCATCCAGTTGTGTCAAATTGCACAATGCAAAACAACCAACTGGAGGATGTTGATGGAGTATTTTAGTATTATTCTCTCTCTCTCTCTCTCTCTCTCTCTCTCTCTCTCTCTCTCTCTCTCTCTCTCACACACACACACACACACACACACACACACACACACACACACACACTAGAACTGTATCAAATTAATTGGATCAACATCACACCAATACAAAGATGTCACCCAGTTGAAAACCACTCCTGTTGTGCCTTATATTTGTCATCTATTACTGGTTAGCATTCTACTCCCTGGTTCATGGAGGACGACAAAAGACATGATGGACATGCATATGGCGGCGTTTTTTATTCTGAAAAACCTGGAAATTTGACTCTCTCTCTCTCTCTCTCTCTCTCACACACACACACACACACACACACACACACACACACACACACACACACTAGAACTGTATCAAATTAATTGGATCAACATCACACCAATACAAAGATGTCACCCAGTTGAAAACCACTCCTGTTGTGCCTTATATTTGTCATCTATTACTGGTTAGCATTCTACTCCCTGGTTCATGGAGGACGACAAAAGACATGATGGACATGCATATGGCGGCGTTTTTTATTCTGAAAAACCTGGAAATTTGACGGATTAGCTCGTGACCGAAACCACAAAATTAACTCTGCAACTTTAATCAGGATACTTCTCAAAATGTCATTAATTATTCCTCAGTCATCGCTCCACAAACGGTGCTATAGAGCTTGTTTACTGTCTGTAGAAACTGCACGATACTTGCCTCACAATGGCATGCCAGAAAATACTGTATGTTTATTATCGTGGTTGTGCACATCTACCCTGCAAACCATTTTTAATAATTTCCCCAAGATGCATTCATTGGGGCAGTTTGTGGATTCAGCATTTACCTAATGTTGTGGCCGTTAATTGTACAATACATTTCGGGATTCAACCTGTTCTGCTCTGTTTCATTTGCGTTCCGAGTTTTGGATCTTTCTGGGCCCACACCCAAGTGAGAGTTTCCTCTGGCTAACACAGAAGGAGAATACGGGCACTTCCTTGCCATGACTGTGCCTGACATCTGTGACCACTCAGGGGGTGCACGCCTACTCAAGATGTTACTATTTTGCATTTCACGGTGATGACATTTAGATACGGTAGAAATGAGGGCTTCCCACACATTGGCTGCAACGGTACTTTGTTGTCTGGTTTATTACATCTTCCATTTTGATTTATGGACAAAGACACAAACGACATTGTCATTTATCAACATCATCATTCCACATTGACCCCTGCGGCCCATACGGCTGCTTATCAATGATTATCAGCGAGGCAAGTCAATGTTGCCTGAGGAGAACACATGTACTTTTGAAACGCAACTCCCTTAGCTTTAGTACCTCAATTATCTGGAATTGGATGCACTGTGACTTTTGGTAGAATAGTTGTATTGTTGCTTTGCATCGCAACTCAAAAGACAGCACGTGGAATTGCGCATCAGAATCAAACCATGACAAATCAGGAGAAGAAAGTCTCAAGTGTCAAACGTTAATGTTCGACTAGTTGAGTAAGCGGCATCGCCGGGCATACAAGACCAAGAATCCTTGTGGATAGAGCATGCGCAGAACCCAAACGTCCCTTTCAATGGAAATATACAGATCGTGCTCATATGACCAAATATTTGGGTTAGAAAAGGGGTAACCCAGTTCTTATTCAGGTTTTTACAGACACTCTTATGAGCATATACTTGTCCAGATGAATATTGGCAGTTGAATCAGTTATTATGCGATCGAAATTAGCATGAGTGTGCTAAACATGTGAACATGGCTGACTGACTGCTTTATTTTTGAACATGTGTGAAAAGGATTAAAAAGGGAACTAAAAAAGAACGACAAAACAAGACTGAAGTGAAATAAGAATTCGGACATATAATCATACTGTGTTTGAAAAAGATGAGGAATAAGTAAAAACCTATTTACCACAAACTAAGCAAACATTATATATGTGTGTGTATGTATGTGTGTGTGTGTGTGTGTATACACACACACACACACACACACACACACACACACACACACACACACACACACACGTCTCTGTGTGCCCTGCGATTGGCTGGCAACTGGTTCAGGGTGTCCCCCGCTTATTGCCCAAAGACAGCTGGGATAGACTCTAGCACGCCCCGCGACCTTTGTGAGGATAAGCAGCTCAGAAAATGGATGGATGGATGGATGGATGGATGGATGCATTCTTTAGCTGAATGAATGCTCCAACAGCCAACATTTGTTTTTATTTGTTGCAAATCTGGTTTCTTGTATCAGTTCAGTTTGTGCTGTTGATCGCTTGCTTCTAGATCCATATTGATTATTGGTAAGTAATTTATATTTCTCCACATGAAATCATCAAACCTGATAATCACTGTTTTTCAGATTTTTTGAGAACTGCAGGAAAAGAGAAAGAGGTCTGAATTCTTTTATTTTTATATTTCTGTTGATCATTATTATTAGGATTATTACTATTGTCATTATTATTTGCCTCCAATTTTAAACAGAGGAAATACTTAAGCCACGTTGACTGACGGGAGTGATATGTTAAAGATGCATGTCATAAACATATGTGTAGTGGTAATGTGTGTTGGTATGGACTCATGCAGTTTCCGCTTTGCATGTTCAGTTTGAGACTGCCGACTTGGTCTCACTTGCAGATCACTGTTGAGCTCTTGGATTACAGAGAGATTGGCTTCATTGTGTCATACCTGTTACATTTAATGAAAGCTGGCCTTTCATAACCTCAAATCTATATAAAACGCCTTCATCACGATGCCTAAACTAGATCAAAAACAGACACTAGGTGGGGCTAGAGTGTAAAAAATGAGTCACAGGAGAGATGATGCAGTCGTTCTCTGAGTACGGTCGTATTTTATTGTCATTTATCATTTAGGGAGATTTAAGGAGTGAGTCCCACTCCTGAAAGACGCCACAAAACGAGATCATAGAGATTAAATGTACTCGAAAAAAATAATCAATTTCTCTTTGAAAGAGTGTAAGTATTTTACTACACCATGGTCCATGATTTACACTTTTAAAATAGCAGTCTTGATGTCAACAAAATGAATTAAACTATCTTGAAATGTTGCCAGCATGTGTCTTCAATTGTACTCTATCTATCTATCTATCTATCTATCTATCTATCTATCTATCTAACTGATTCTCTGTCCGTGTGTGTGTGTGTGTGTGTGTGTGTGTGTGTGTGTGTGTGTGTGTGTGTGTGTGTGTATATATATATATATATATATATTCCTTTTTATGATATATTTACAGGGTATCTACATATCGATCTATGTATGCACGCAAATGGAATTTCTCCATTGTGGGACAAATAAAGGTTTTCTTATCTTATCTTGTTATCTTAATTAGCGAGCAACCAGTTCAGGGTGTACCCCCACCTATTGCCCAAAGACAGCTGGCATAGGCTCCAGCATGCCCGCAACCCTTGTGAGGGTAAGCAGGTTAGAAAATCGATGGATGGTTGGATATACATATGTTTAGTTTGGGAATAAAGAACACACATGCTTTTCATTGGACAAATGATATGGCATGAGTAAGGTCCATGGCGAGTGTGCGTGTGTCTGTGTCCACGTGTTATCGGTAAACAAGAAAAGCTGATGTCTGGCTGCTCATCTTATTTGGCAGACACACTGACAAGCCTGGACGTCAGTGCCCATATTTCTCACCTATGATTCATACTCACTTTATTTGGCTTGCAATGAGGGCTGCTGCAGGCAGCCGAGTTCGACTCATCTCATCAACCACTCCCTCAGTTCTTGGCACTTGACATCCTGAAGGTCTCCCTATCTTTAGTCTTCAAGGCCAGCGATGAAGTTTTATCTACATGTTGAGATTGGTGCTCCTTTGCAGCTTCTTTCTTTTCTGTGCTTTACGTCACTCTCTGGGATTTTTCCACAGGACAACAAAAACATTTAGTAGCCTGCAATGTCTCGACAGATTTGAGTTCATGTTTGAATGTTTTTCATAGGCGACTCAATCTTTTTAAGTCAAAGTTTGCTTGCAGCTCGAAATTTGTCACAAAGTACACTGTTGTCCACAAGCAGGGCGTTGGACATTTGGATCAGAAACACATTTTCAATTATACTAATCTTCTGCACGCTCACAATTTTATGTTGTAAGACAGAATTATTCACTGGGGGATGCAAAAACAAAATGTGCACTATAATAACACTGTTATACAGGCTGCTAATATTTAACATGTATTAGTAATGCTATTTTCCTAGAGATACAGTTTTCTAGACCCATTTGAAAATTCTACCAAAAATCTTGCTCAACAGAACATTAACAAATTATAAAATAGCTGTTCAAAATAGCGAGGAGTCAAGACAAATTGTCGATGCCAAATTTTTCATAGAAACAGAAAGTGATTTGAGTCAAATCAGAATGAGCAGGTATGGAAAAAAAAAAGAAAAAAACCCTCCATCAAGCAGCTGATCATAATGGCAATAAATATCTAAATAATGTATGACCAGTTTGGGGGGGGGGGGGCGATGGTCTCACTGCATCAATCTTACAGTATTTTGTATTCTTATTCCAGCGATGCATTAAAGTCTACGATCAATAGGATTAAAGGTAACTTTTGTCTTGGTGTGTCCATGTGAGTCACACAATCACACAATCAGTTGACATACATACAAGATGTCTATGTGTGACCCAAACCCTTGACATCGCATCTCTATTGTGGGGTCATTTCTCTAAATTTGGATGGTTGTACAATAAAAATGATGGGACGAGCTCCTTTCCAACCCCATTAGACAGCTCGCGCATGCACGTGTGTGTGTGTGTGTGTGTGGGTGTGTGTGTGTGTGTGTGTGTGTGTGTGTGTGTGTGGTTAGTGGTTTGAAGGGAGGCTACCATGTCTCCCGTGTTTGCGTCATCACGTTTAAAAAAAAAAAAAAAGAACTCAAAAGGTAGTTCATCCCACAGGCCACTTGAAGTTAAATTATGCTAGCAGCACAAATCTACACTTATATAAATGAGCGCTTGTGCCAACCCATTTGTGTGTGATTTTTTTTTTTTAAAGACACACATGCACACACACACACACCTTATCTTGCAATTTTTATGAGATTGGACCGTGCAGCGTTTGCCGTGTTCTAGTGACGTCAGCGAAGCAAATGAACACTTGTGAAACACATGCTCGTCCTCATCGTCGTCTTCCACTCCAATTACACATGCAAAAATCTAGGTCACAATTGAGCGGCAATAGAAATAGGCAGGATTGTATTTAGTCGGAGACGCATGCAGCGTGCATGTGTATATGAAATAAATTTTAGGCTTTAGTCTACAATCAGCATGAGTGATAGCCATTTTGACTATTATTTCCTGGATTTTAATATTTCATCACTTTTTTACTGGGGATGTCCCTCTGAATGCTCTGAACTCCTGTTTCCGTACAAGTATTGCATGGAGTACCTTAATGTTGTCCGAAAGATGCCATGATGTCGCTCAAGATCAAATGTCAATAGCTCATGTCATGCTGGTCATCGAGACTGCACAATTCCACACAACTAATCCAATTATGAACAAACAACGGAACGATAGTTTAGCATTAAACCCAGTTAGCATATTGAAGTAGTACAGATACGTACAATAATTACGTACTGACGTAAGAAAAGAAGGATTTGTCATAATTTCATTAGTTTACTATAAGTGGTTGCAGGCGCATAGTACATTTGGAGTGTATATAAAGTTTCCAAGTTAAATTGCTTCCCTTTCGTCTAACAGTCTTAATAGAGCATATTGCATCATCATCATCATCATCATGGAAAGTATATGACTGCACATCTACATTTAAGGCCCCCAGCTTGTTTTTCACCAGCTACATCATTCATGCATTCAATCCAATAAATGAGATCAGATCGAAAATTCTCTTTGCTACCATATTAAGGGAAGTGCTCCTTGCCAAAACACCTTAAATCCATTTTGAAAATTCAAAGAAAACTGTTGACCCAGACCTGCAAATTTTACGATCATTATTTCATCCCGTTGAAACAATTAATCGGTTCAGTCAAAATCTGTTCAATAAACGATTAATAATTTCTATGCAGCAGTGGTTCTCAAACCAGCGAGCTGTAAATTGAGGGTTGGCGAAATAGCTTATAATGATGTAACTTTCATACCGACCAGCAAACCAGCCCACAAATGAAGCAAACATACGAAACCAATTACTCCTCCCTGCATGAGTGAAACATTTCTAGCATGCTTTTTTCTCATGAACAGCTGTACAGGTGAGGCAATGTGGCCTTAGCAAAAAATTAGCAGCTGAAAAGCACATATCTCAGGTCAAAAGTTTCCAACATGGCAATATCCATTCAGCCATCCATTTTCTAATCCGGTTATCCTCACGACAGTTGCGGCCCTGCTGGAGCCTACCCCAGCTGTCAGGTGGGGGACACCCTGAACTGGTTGCCAGCCAATTGCAGGGCACACCTAGACAAAAAAAACATTCGCGCTCACACTCTTATGTACGGTTTAGAGTCTTCCATTAACCTGACATGCATGTTGTTGCAATGTGGTAGGAAACCGGAATACCCGGAGGAAACCCACACGGGCACAGGGAGAACATGCTCACTACATATCAATATATCACTGCTTTTACAACACGTTAATGGGCACTGTGTCTTTGGGAATGTTCATTGCGGTGGACGCTGTGACACCTTCCATTGGGCTGCTTTCTTGTCATCTGGAAGGCAATGTAAATATTATTCAGGTTATGCCTGTTTTTTTAATTGAACTCACTTTTTGAAAAATAGCCGCTAAAGGGTTGGAAAATTCACTAAATATAGTGACCAAATAATTATGTTTGCAACACCGACTGTGAGTTTGTAGCCCCTCTCTGTTCGCAGCTATGGTGAGTGGGAGCCGTAAATATTGAATTTCAACATTGAATTATCAATTGAATTTGAAACTGCTGGCACCCTTTTGTGGGAGCTCTACAAAACACAAAAAAAGGCCACACACATCTGCGGTGTTCATTGTTTGCTCCTTGATGTCTCACCAAACCTGCTGAAGCCTTTGTATGACATGGCGCATACTTTGACGGTCTTGTTTCCCCTAAAATTTTGACTAAATTGTATGACAAGCACAATTCACATTTGGACCTTCCAATATACCCACATCATATAATGATAATAATATGAAAATACATATTGGAGAAATCCTCTCTAGTGGAATAAAATACATGGGGCAGAGGTAATTTAAAGGTCATTAAAAAGTGTAGAGAGAGAGTGTGTGTGTGTGTGTGTGTGTGTGTGTGTGTGTGTGTGTGTGTGTGTGTGTGTGTGTGTGTGTGTGAGTGAGTGCGTGTGTGTGTGTGTGTGTGTGTGTGAGTGCGTGTGTGTGTGTGTCTAATACACACAAACTCTGTTCTACATTGAGACGGGCATAATTAGTGCCAGCTCTGTGACGTAGCCGATGTGAGGCCCAAATGGCTGCTGTGAGTGGCGGCAGCAGCATCTCCTGCTCGAGCCTGCCTGCCTCCGTCTCTGACTTCATTTCCTCTCGCTCTGACGCAGATAGCCCCC